>NW_006203638.1:253873-255955 GCF_000334495.1 Tupaia belangeri chinensis
TTGCGGCAAGGCCATCCCCCCTGGGGGGTGATTTCTTGCTTTCTATCTCTCTGTCTCTGTCTGTCTGGCGAGCACACGTGCCCTACAGTGAAAATCTCTCCAAAAAAAAAAAAAATGATATGTGGTCTCAATCATCGGTCCAGTTAGAGATAGGTAAAGTTGTATGTACCATAGCTCATTAGGAAGAGATAGAAAAGGAAAATTTCTTTTTTTAAAAAAAGAATTATTTATTTAATTTTATTTACCCATCCATTTATTTTAATTTGGCCAGAGAGAGAAGCAGAGAGAGAGCAAGGGGACGTGAGAAAGCAAGCCACCAGGTCCAGGACTTGAACCGTGGTCAGCCATGTGGGAGTGTCCAGTGCCTTAACCACCACACCACCTGCTGGTCCTCAGAAAAGGAAAATTTCTACTCACTCACTGTGAGTTCTTGTAAGATTTGGCATTGCGCTGTGCATAAAAAAATAAGTCTTCAAAAAGGCAAAAACAAAACAAAATTGGAAAGAGATGTTTAAAAGAGAAGACATAGGAAAATCTGTAATTTGGTGATTTATAGGCTTTATAAAGTTTTTGATTTTAGCCTTCAAGTTCATTCCAAAGAAAGGCTCAGCAACTTGTAAAATTTTGTACTTTTTCCCTGTTATCTAGTTTTATACAATGAGTAATGGTTATAATAATATATAAAAGCAATATGAAACCTTTTAAGCATTTAGAGGAAGTCTTAAAAGCTTAACAGAAATATTGATTGTAGAACACAAGGAAACATGCAAAGTTCGCAGTGTGAATCCAGGCATGTTGACTACATAACAGAAAAAAAAAATCCAACTATTTCCAGATTCAACCAAATCCAGAACTGCTGCAATATTTGATCTATAATGACTAATTTTCAACCAAACCCAGAATTGACGCAAGGTTTTATCTATGAAGTCCATTTTTCAATAAATATTGTGGAAAGCAAAGAAAAAGAAAATATTTCCCAGTTCAGGAAGAAACTAAGAAAGTAGAAACTATTTTTGAGAGGAACCAAATGTCGGATTTAGGAGGCAGACATAAACACAGGTATTATGTTTGTTCATAGAACAAAAAAAAAGTTTAGCAAATAAAAACAAAATAGTTTTAATAAGTGTAAATAAAAGAATCTTACTAGAGAAGTGGAAACTTTATGACCTGAAAATACAACTACTTAAATGAGAAGTTCATAAAACAGGATCAACAGAAAACTGGAAGTGGCAAAAAGGAAAAATTAGAAGAATCAAAGAATCAGTATATTTGAAGACAGATAAATTGAAATTATTCATTTCAAGGATAAGAGAAAACATATTGAAGAAAAGTAAACAGTTTTAGAGACATGTGGGATAATATGAAGTGGTTCAACATATGCTATTTAATATCAAAAAGAAAGTAAGAAAGAGATAAAAATTATTTAAAACATAATAGCTGAAAACATTCCAAACAAATTTCCAAGCAAATAAAAATTTACATATACAAGACTCTTACTCACCACAAGCAAGATAAATACAAATACAATCACTACTAGTAAACTACCCAGAAAAAGGTGCATCATAGTCAAACTGCAAAAATAAAAGAAAAAATTTTCATCTCAACTAAAGAAAATGACACATTGAATAAAGGGGAACGATGACATAATAAAAGTGCTCAGTTTTCCTCAGAAACAATGGCAACCAGAAGATATTAGAATGGCATTCAAAGTACCAAAGTAAAGAACTGGCAACCAAGAATGTGATATCCAATCAGATTATTCTTTAAAAATGAATATGAAATAAAGACATTTCCATATAAGCAAAACCAGAGAATTTATTGCCAATAGACAATAAATAAGAAATGCTGTAAGTTCTTTTTTAAAAAGATTTCTTAAATTTTATTTAGTCATTCTTTTATTTTAGAAATGCTATAAGTTCTTATAAGAAATGCTAAAAAGAAGTTATTCAGACTGGAGAGAGATAATATTAAATCTGCAGGAAGAAAAGCATGAAATAATATTCAATATACAGTTACATATAATTATATTAATACTATTATACAATTATAATAGTAAATTAAATAATAATTTGTAGCATACAT
>NW_006203639.1:0-1680 GCF_000334495.1 Tupaia belangeri chinensis
AATTGGTTCCGTACCTCAAGGATAAATTAAACCAGGTGCTGGCAGAAGATGACCTTGTTTTAGAAGTGGTTATAATGATTGGAACAGTGTCTATGGATGACTCTTGTGCTGCATTGCTCACCAAATCTGGGAAAATTCCTGCCTCATTGAATTAGTAAATGCTCAGCAGGAATGAATTTGTGTGTCAGATTATTTATGTCTTCTACCAGATGTTTTTCCATCAAGCCACAAGAGATGTCATAATCAAGGAAACACAGAATCCAGCATATCTCATAGATCTGATGCATGACAAAAATGATGAAATCTGAAAGGTCTGTGATAATATGTTAGATATATAGCAGAATATGATGAAGAATGGGCTAAGAAAATTCAGAGTGAAAAGTTTTGCTGGCATAACTCTCAGTGGCTGGAAATGGTAGAGTCGCCAGATGAATGAGAGTGAGCAGTACTTGTATGGCAATGATCGAATTGAGCCCTACATCCATGAGGGAGATATTCTTGAAAGACCTGGCCTCTTCTACAACTCAGATGGATTAATTGCCTCTGGAAGGAGCCATAAATCCAGATTTCTTCCATGATTATCACCTTCAAAATGGAGATGTAGTCGGGCAGCATTAATTTCCTGGCAGCCTTGGAATGGATGACTTTGACCAGCCCATTGGCATTCTTGGACGCCCCACCACAGCATATGTATTCCACCCAGACGACCCTTTCTACTACGGCTATGGCTCTCGATAAAATCGTACCCTTCATGTGTGTCCCCGGCTTAGAAGAAACCTGTGTGGGTTGGGTTAACTTTGAGTCTTGGCTTAATAATGCATGTTGATACTATTGTGGTCTGTGTTTCTGTTACTTTCCGTGTTGTTAGCTGCAGATTAATTCCAGCCCTACATGGTAGTGCTGACCCTGTTCACTCATCCCACCACAGCGTGATACTGTAGACCATTTCCCAGGACTCCCGCAGGCGTCGAAAGCTACTAGTCTGGAACTCAACAATATATTATGTACGTTCAGTGACTAATTTAATTTTTAGTAAAAATAAGCATAAAGAGCAAATAAAAAAAAAGAAAGAAAGACGGACTCAGGACCTCTCTATTGGAAGCTCCAGCAATAGCCTTGCCAGACCCACTTAAGCCCTTTATGCTCCACGTAGCTGAAAAAGGGGAAATTACAAAAGCAGTGCTCATGCAGCATCTAGGGCCATGGAAACGCCCAGTTGCCTATTTGTCAAAGAGACTGGATCCTGTAGCAGCTGGGTGGCCCCCATGCATGCTTACACATTATAGCCGCTGTGACAATGCTGGTCAGAGATGCTGACAAGCTAACATTTGGACAGCACCTTAAAATGATAACTACTCATGCTATTGAGGGTATTCTCAAACATCCACCAGGGCGATGGATGTCCAATATGCGACTGACTCATTATCAAAGAGTGCTCCTAGATACCCCACGAGTTACTTTTTCAGAGCCCACTTCCTTGAATTTGGCTACATTGCTGCCTAGCCCAGAGCTGGACAAGCTGGTGCATAATTGCCAAGAAATTCTAGCAGAGATCTTCCACGTACAGCATGATCTCCAAGACTCAGCCCTGCCGAACAGTGAGGTAATCTGGTACACCGATGGGAGTAGCTTTATGCAGGATGGAGTACGTAAGGCTGGGGCAGCTATAGTGGACCAGAG
>NW_006203639.1:1930-2337 GCF_000334495.1 Tupaia belangeri chinensis
GCGCAAAGCAATAGCCGTAGTGCACATTCTGGGCCACCAAACCGCCAGGACCCCTGAGGCTATTGGCAATAAGAGAGCTGATGAGGCAGCAAAACAAGCAGCCATTAAATATGTAGCTTCCACCCTGACTCTTAACTTACCAATGCAGGAACTCCCAGGTTTACCTGCATATCCAGATTATTCTTCAGGAGACCAAAAATGGATGCAAAGAAACAATTGCATGCCGTCCAACCCTATGGACTGGCGAAAAGACATGGAACATCGTCTAATCCTGCTGGAAACGCTGGGACTCTCTTATGTCACAGATCTCCATTTGGCTACCCATTTCGGTGTAAGGAAACTGCTCCAGCTTCTGCAGGCAGCACAGCTACGGCTTTCGCAACCAAAAAGACAAAATTATCACCCCA
>NW_006203639.1:3044-7792 GCF_000334495.1 Tupaia belangeri chinensis
CTCTTTGGAACCTAGATGGAAAGGACCTTACATGACTCTTTTGGTTACTCCTACTGCTTTAAAAGTTGACCGAATTGGGCCGTGAATTCCCCATTTGCACATATGTCGAGCCTCATCACCTGAATATACACAAGCCAAAAAGGAGTGGACCATACGCCAACACCTGCACAATCCTCTAAAACTCCAACTATCCAGATCTTCAGACCAGTCAACATTCCTTCCTCCACATGATAATGATAAAGATGCTGGCCATAAGCCTGCTCCTTAGTGGGGGCACTGCAACGAGCCTACATTAGCCGTGTAAGCACATGTGGGTGCTCACAGATGGAGAGACTGGTAACATTTTAAATGACACTACTCGCACTGGTCCATTAGGCACATGGTGGCAAGATCTTTATTTTGACTTAAGAGACCTTTATGAAAAAGCTCGTACTAAGAAACCCTCTTACCATGTCTTAATGAAAAGAACATTGATGACTGGGGATCAAATCAAGGGGTTCTGGGCCTGTCCAAGTAATCAGAGAGACAATTACCGTACTTGTCGGGGAGCCGAGAGTTTCTATTGTAAGGACTGGTCTTGCGTCACCTCCAATGATGGAGACTGTAGATGGAACACAGGTCACAACTCTGATCTTGTACCCTTCTCTTTCCAGGAATTGGGTAACAGAGTCCCTTCAGTTAAAGCTAGTTTTACAAACAACAGCAAAAGCCAACCCATATTAAAATGGCAAACTCCGGGTTTCACCTGGGGTATCTAATATTATTCAGGTGGCACTGTCTGCATGGGACCCTATCCAGGCGGACTCCTGATGATTAAATTGTCTATAAACCCCCTGACACAACCAGTAGGCCCTAATGAGGTTCTGCACAAATCTACTTCTAAGCCGACAACAATACACATACTTGTGATGACCCGGTCACCCCCTCCACAAACCTTGAGTACAACCACCCATGTCCTTCTTCCTGAGAAACTGTTCCCCACTACGAAATCCTCAACCGTGGGGCTGGACCCACTCCTTGGCCTTGTTCAAGCCGCTTTCCTGGCTCTCAATCATTCTAATCCCAATATAACTTCCCCGTGCTGGCTATGTTATGATGTTCGCCCTCCCTTTTATGAGGGCATAGGGCTTGATGCCCCCATTAACCTCTCTATGTTAGACTCTCCACCTACCTGCCAGTGGACCAACCGTAAAGTGGGCATAACCATACAAGTAAGTGGCCAAGGACTCTGTCTTGGAACAGTTCCTGCCTACGAAAGACATCTATGTTCAATCATTTTCAATAATGTCTCCTCAGACACGAATAATAAGTGAGTGCTGCCCCCTCATGGTGGTTGGTGGATTTGCTCACAAACTGGACTTAGTCTGTTTTTCCCTTTTAGTCTTTAATGCATCCCAAGAATATTGTGTCTTAATTGTAGTTCTTCCTCGAATCATATACCACCCTGAGGAAATCATGTTCCTACACTGGAATTCGCTTGAGCCACTTTGCTCCAAGCGAGAGCCTGACCATTGCCACTTTGTTTAGCCTAGGATTAGCTGGGGCCGAAACAGGCATAGCCTCCCTTACCACCCATGCTGCAGGGCTTCATCTCTACAAATAGCAATTGATGAAGACCTAGAAAGAATTGAAGCCGCTATTAGCCATTTAGAAAAGTCTCAAACCTCAGAGAACTAGAAGCTAATGAGAGTTGGTCTGAATCTTGGTTTTATAAATCCCCTTGGATGACAACACTGATCTCCACCATAATGGGTCCCTTGATTACTTCTTTTACTCACTTAGGCCCTTGCATCATAAATAGATTGGTACAATTTATAAGAGCCCATCTCAATATTGTGCAAGCTATAGTTCTGATGCAAAGTTATGCCCAACTTTAATAACAAGAAATACTATTTTGTTACTCTAACCCGGTGCTTCTCTGCTTCTGTAAATCACTTGGCAATATTAATGAGAATGATTCTTCATTATGTACAACACAAGCGGGGTATGTTAGGCCAAGTTAGCATAATCACTGCCATGTTAGGGAATGCTGGGGCAAGTTAGCTTAATTGCTACCCTGTTAAGTCTTCAAGGACAGAGCCCAGTTTGTTAGGGCCTCAAGGATGGAAACCAGGAGTCTGGGAACTCTCAGATAGGTGGAAAACGGGAGGGCCCAGCACCTCTGAGGCAAGGTCATCCAGACCCTTAACCAAGAGCCCTTATCTAGACCTAAGCAGGTGGTTACAGCTGTACCCTCGCTTCTCATATCCCCCTCCTTTGTGTGTGTTACATTCTATGGAGAATCCTGAACTATAAAAGATCCCTTTATCTTAGGTACGGGGTCCTTGTGAAGGCCTGCTGCGATGGGCAGAAACTTGGACCCCAGCTAGCTGGAAAAAAATAAAAACCTCTTTTGTGGTTGCATTGTCGTTGTCTTTTCTGCATCTCCATTGGTTAGACAGATCTCTGGACCCTCACAAGTCCAGCTCCTTAACCACCATGCCACCAACTGGCCCCATTCAAATGTTTAATACCTCTTTCCTAGAGAATCATATTAAATAAATATATATGTGTATATATAATATATACACACATACACACATTATATTTATATATAATTTTACATATATATTTATTTATATATATGTGTGTGTGTATATATATGTGTATATATATATAATTGAGATGTTCTAATTATTGATAATAAATAATGTGAAACAGTGTTGACTGTAGAAATAACTCTGGGCATTTTATTCATCAGGAAGTGATGGTCTCTGCTACAACAAAGTGCCATGTCAGACCAGCCCTGCCTTCAACATCTGCAGAGAAAGACAAGAGGAATTGGAGGATAACTTGTTCTGAGCTGGACAATCTCAACCCCAGACCATTAAGTTACCAGAATATGTGTAGAATAAAAGATATGGAAGGTCAGAATAATTAGCTCAACTAGGTTTTGTACATTAGTATTATATACATATATATGTTAACAGACAAAACTTAGCATTTATATATGTTACACATATGTGCTTAACAAGCGTATATGGTAATAGTCTAAAACTTCCAAGTCTGAGCCAAAACACTTTAGACCTCTGTGTGAATCTCACTCAATAAATTTAAAAGGACAGATAATTTGAAAATAAAAGCATTTATCGAACTTGTGATCTGCCTTGTTACCCCAACTGCCTTTGTGGGTCAAGGCCATTCCTCCTGTCCATCTGCACCTTCTACCAATCACTCTATGTCTGTTTTCATTCCTCCCTCTGTTTCTTTTCTAGTTAATTTTACTTGTTTTTCCAGGTCCATAGTTCTCACCCAGCTCATTGTCTCTATCACCTTTTCTGTTTGTCCCCAGTTCTTCCCTCTCTCAGTGTCTTTGTTTCTTAACCAATGACCCTCTTTTCTCTTCTTACCCTCCTCCTACCCTGACATTCCCTGGGATGAAATAGAAATGCTTTGTCCAGGAAAAGCACACATCATACCCAGGGAATATGAATATGCCCTGGCAGGACAGCCTTTGGGATGGGGTTGAGAAAGGACAGTGGATCTTGCAGGACAGGGCCGGTCTCTTCCCCAGAACTAGTCTTGGGGACCTTGCTGGGTAGTTATTGACAAAGTATGGCCTCTTGATAACAGGCTTCACTTTGGGCAGAGAATGATACGCTCTCAGGAGCGAAGTCTGGGGAGCCCCAGCACCCCTGGAGGCTCTAGGTCACAGGGCTTCCCTTGAATGGTGAGGCTGGGGGTGCAGAGAGATTGCTCATTGATTGGTGAATTGACCAAGCATGGAGTGGGATGAGTGATGATGAGGGCTTTTAAGGAGGAAACAGATGCATGCAGCATCCATGTGGACCACAGGCAAAGTCCTAGACAGAACGAAACTGAGTTATTTGAACTAGAAACATCCTGGAACCTTTAGGGAGCAGTGCAGCATCCCAGGAGGATCTCAGGGCAACAAGAAAACTTCTGTAGAAAGGTGGTGTGAATTAGGGGATATGACGTTCACAGTGACCCCTGGGTCCCAGGTGCACTGGACATAACAAAGTGGGAGACCTCCAAGTATGACTTCAAAATGTATTCCATTCCTGAGAAGAATCTCTTCTGAAGCTGCATCTGAATGGCAGGAAAGTAGGAGACAAAGGGAAGGCTTCCCAGGGTATGGGCATGGCCATGTGGGTATAGATTATAGAAGGGGTGAGAGGCAATAAGATAAGCAAGTAAAGTGGGTAACATGTGCTGTTACCTTGTTGGCCCCCAGTGGTCAGGAGCTTATTGCCTCTCCCTCTCCCTCTCTGTAGGCAGAACCTTGAAGGAATGAGGTCTCGTGGGTAGGACTATGAGTGGGGGCTTCATGTGGGTAGGGCCTGAGCCCATCCCACCCTCCCCCAACATCCTAGCTCATTTTACCTCCTAAAATTTTCAAGTTGGGTTTATCAGGATAGTTTGGGGTCCAGCAGGCTGGGCTGTTTCTACCTACTCAAGTTACATGTTTCACATGAGTCAAGAGAAAAGTCTACAGCTATGAGGGGCTAAGGATGGGTGCTGATGTTTTCTTTGGAAGAGAGCATGGTGCCTCCAAAGCCCGTTTTTAGCCAATGCCTGGAGGTGTGACTTGACATGGTGGGGACCTTGGAATCAGTATGATTTGGGGAGATGCAGAAGTTCACACTCTGGGTCTGAGAGCAAGTTGTATAACTATAATAATTCAAGTCTAGGGTGGTCTGTGGTGGGAATGGATACCAGAATGTGACCTGACAGTCTCTGAAGATTTT
>NW_006203639.1:10011-10441 GCF_000334495.1 Tupaia belangeri chinensis
GAGATAAAATTTATTTTTATTGGTAACATATAAATTGAATAAATGTAAAGGCAAACAATAGAATGAAAAGAAGTGTTTGCAATGATTTATTTTATATTTTTAAGGTTTTGCCATATAACATGTTTACTCACTAAAGAGAGATTGAAGAAGTGAGAAATTGCTCACTAGAGGTGATAGTGAAGCCACAATTCCTTCTCCTCCATTCTCCTCTCAGGATTATGGGCACACACATATACACCAGGTGTGATTTTCAGGCCACCAGCTCAAGAACTCAATCCACATTAAGCCATGTGGGGGTCCAATGCCTTAACCAACACAACACCTGTTGACTGCTCAAGTTTATTCTTTCTGAAGGAAAGCTTTCTACCTAATAAAGACTAGCATCCAGAATATAAACAGAACTCCCAAATTCACCAAAGGAAAACTCTCT
>NW_006203639.1:11347-14194 GCF_000334495.1 Tupaia belangeri chinensis
ATATGGTTGACTGCATGAAAGTTCAGAAAGTATAGTGTATCCACACCATGCAAGATTACTCAACAGAAATAAAGTTAACAAATTTCATCACTATTTGAATGACTCTTCAGAAAGTGATGTGAGTTGGAAAGTCCAATCGCAAAATATTAGGTAATTTGTGATCCCATCTATATAACATTCTTGGAATGACAAATTTATGGAAGTGGGAAAGAAACTTGTGGTTGCAAATAATGATGTCTATAGTGGTGAGCAGAAGGCAAGTGAGATGTTGTTATAGGACAGCAGGAGATAAATTGTGTGATTAAAAGCATTTGTAGTTTTACTAAGTCAATAGGGAAATAAACCTACATGTGGAATAAAATACCAAAAAACTAACACACACCTATAGAGAAACGTATGCAAGTACTAGTAAAACTGGTGAGATGCATATAGGTGGGTAGATTAATTATATTTTTGTCAACATTGCAGTTATGATATTTTCATGCATTTGTGCTTCACTAAAGATTTATACAAGAAAATCATAAAAAGAGAAAGGACAGCCTTGACTTGTATGAGACCTTAAAATAATCCTGTGTGTTTGGTCTTTTTTTACCTCAGTTTTCACAGGAGAAAACTAAGGTCCATAAAGGTGAAGTGACCTTCCTAACACATAGCTAACAAGTGGCCATGGTGGCACTGTACTGTAGGGGAGAGAGCAGTTACCTTTGGAACAGTAGGCCCAGGGTTTGTTGGGAGGTGGGGAACTTTAAATAGGTGCACAGGAAGTAGATAATGTAGAAGGGATTACCCTTTTAGAAGGCTCAAGGTGGTCTTCTAGGTTCCCACAATTGCCTGTCCTAAAGGTCTCCACCTGCATGTTATCCTGAATCTGGGCTGATGTACTTCCCCACTGTGGTGGGACAATGGAGGGATGATTAACTAAGTATGATCCTCAGCCCCATGCAAACAATGGTACCCATAACATGAAGTGAAAACAAAATACATAGTATTTTCTGACATAGTCCTGTGAAAAAACATGAAAACTGATTTTGCATCTGATCAAGAATAAGCTGAAAGATGGAGCGAAGAAGGGGAATACCTATCCTTGGGATAGGTACTGTAAGTCACTGAAGGAGAGTCCGGAGAGGAGCCCTGAGAAACTACAGGGAAATATCTGGTTAGACGCCTCCCCAGACATCTCCAGACCAAGCTTGTGAAGACTCTTTCACTCTGTACTTAGTTAATCCAGCTCAACCCCTTTGTCAGCTGCATGGGAAGCTGTCCCTCACCCAGACAGAGGGAGGAGGGGCTCAATTACCATGCCAGTCTCCTGGGAGCTGTCAGTGAATGGCAGTGAGACCAAGAAGCACCAGAACCCTACCTGCCCTCCTCACTCTTTCTGCAACATGTGACCTTCTGATCTTGAATCAAGCCCATAGCAATGTATTCACAGATGACAGTCCAGAGCTCAGGGTATACATATGGACCCTGCTCCAACACTTCCCTTACCACTCTGCCAGCCATGACCTAGGGTGTGTACCCAATGAGCCCACCAGGCCTCCACCTCCTAACAACCTACTCTTGTCCAGAGCATGTTCACCTCACATGCCCTCACATCCTCCCCAACCACAGAGAGGAGTGAAGGATATTTTAGAGGGGACCATGATGGTGGTCAACCCTAAAGGGTCCCATGTTACCTTTGCATTCTTTCTCACAACTGGTCAGGAGATTTAGGGGGGGTTAGCAAATATCTGCAGAATCAGGAAAGGTTCTCACTCTGGAATTTTCTGAGCCCAAATCCTTGGAAGTGGAGATTAAGGAAAACATCTGGCTCTCTTGAAGGACTCCAGATAAGAGAGGTGAGTAGGGGATGTTTCTGGAATGTGAGTGACTATTTATCAGGATTCCAAGTTCTATTGGGGTCTATTGTCAATGAACTTAGGTCACTTCCTGTGGTTCCTTTTTACTGGGCTCCTCAGAACATATCTTCCCAAGGTTCCCCCTAAGCTGTGGACTGTTCACTCTAATCCCATTTTGTATACACAAATGAACACAGTTATATCACACAGCCCACCTGCAGACAAGGGGAAGGCACCCGGCTCTGAAGAACAGGAACTGGGCTCAGTGCTGCATCCTCCTTGTTTTTGTTTTGTTTTGTTTTGTTTTGTTTTGTTTTGTTTTGTTTTGTTTTGTTTTGTTTTGTTTTGTTTTGTTTTGTTTTGTTTTTAGGTTTTCGCTATAAGGTACATGCACTCACCAGACAGAGACAGAGACAGAAAGTGAGAAATCACCCCCCAGGGGGATGGTCATGCCACAATCCCTTCTCCACCATTCTCCTCTTGGGATCTTGGGCACGCACGCACATGCGCCTGGCGTGAGTTTTAAGCCACCGGGTCTGGAACGCGAACCACGGTCGACTACGTGGGAGTCCAGCGACATAGCCATTATGCTAACTGCTAGTTCCCAATCCTCCTTGTTTTCAGGGCTGTGCCCTGGACAAGCCATTTTGCCTCTCAAGGCCTTCCCTATCTACCCACTTGTACAATGAAGATCTAGCTTCTGCTTTGAGGGATATCACCAGGTGTATGTACCTCTAATGCCTATGCAATCCATGGGCTGGTACCACTTGTAGCAAATTCACAAACTTATGGATGGGAGTATTACGTAAAGTGTGGGATGTAGCATGAAATATAACTTCAAACAGTCTAAATTCTGGTCTTCAATATGAAAAGTCATTTTTTTATTTTTTCCTCTTGATTTTTGTTCCTACTCTACACCATAGGAAGGTTGGAATTAACTGAAATTCACATACTGATTCTCTGACATAAAATTTATCAGTGCTTTTTCATTATATTTATACTTAGGGGG
>NW_006203639.1:14489-22047 GCF_000334495.1 Tupaia belangeri chinensis
CTAGACAAAAAAAAAAAAAAAAAAAGAAAAAGAAAAAGAAAAAGAAAGAAAGAAGAGGGGGAAGATAAAAATAAAAGGGAATGCTCTTATCAGGAATGTGTTATTTGTAATTTCCAGCTGGTTCCCTCCCTCCTGTATTTATTCTGTCTATCCCATCCCTGAATCTTGGAAATTGACCTCAAAATTTCAGTTGCTTGGGACCAGCAGTTAGCATAATGACTATGTTGCTGGACTCCCATGTAGTTGACTGCGGTTCAAGTCCTGGACCCAGTGGCTTAAACTCATGCTGGGTGCATGTGCGTGCATGCTCAAGATACTGAGAGGAGAATGGAGGAGAAGGGATTGTGGTGTGGCCATCCGCCTGGGGGACGATTTCTCACTTTCTGTCTCTCTGTCTCTTTCTGTCTTTCTGGCAAGTGCATGCACCCTATAGCAAAAACCTCTCCAAAATAAATAAATAAATAAAATTTCAGTTGCTTTATAATAAGGCTCCACTGGCAAATAATTAGCAGAAGGTTTGTTGGGAGATGGATAACTTTGGGTAGGTGGACAGGAAGTAGATAATGTAGAAGGGTTTCCCTTCTAGAAGGTTCCAGGTTGTCTTCTAGGTTCCCACAAGTGCCTACCCTGAAGGTTCCCACCTCCATGTCATCCAGAATCTGTTCTAATGCACTTCCTCATTAGGATGAGAGGTTGGATGAATGGTTAACTCAATATGATACCCAGCCACATGCAGACACTGGTACTCATAACGTGAAGTGAAAAAAAATGCAAAGTATCTTCTCACATATTCCTGCAAAAACATGAAAACTGGGACCAGCAGTTAGCATAATGGCTATGTCACTGGACTCCCATGTAGTCGACCATGGTTTGAGTCCTGGACCCAGTGACTTAAACTCACACCGGGTGCGTGTGCATGTGTGCCCAAGATCCCAAGAGGAGAATGGAAAAGAAGGGATTGTGGCGTGGCCATCCCTCCCTGGGGGGGTGATTTCTTGCTTTCTGTCTCTCTGTCTCTGTCTGTCTGTCTGGTGAGCACATGTGCCCTATAGCAAAAACCTCTCCAAAAAAAGAAAAAAAAATACATGAAAACTGATTTTGCATCTAATCAAGGATAAGGTGGATAGCGGGGTGAAGGAGGAAAGGAGACTGAGATTTCTTGGGGTAAATCTGATGAGTCACTGAAGGAGAGCCCTGGGAGGAGCCCTGAGAATCTTTAGGGCAGTATCTGGGCAGAAGCCTCCACAGACATCTCCAGGCCCAGCTAGTAAACACTCTTCCACTCTGCATTTACTTAAGCCAGCTCGACCCCTTTATTAGTTGCATGGGTAACTGTCTCTCACCAGACAGAGGGAGGAGGGGTCTTCACAGACCATGGCAGTCTCCTGGAGCTATCAGCTTATGGCGATGAGTCCAGGAAGCACCAGAGTCCTGTCTGCTCTTGTCATTTGTTCTGCCCAGTTGACCTGATCCTGAATTAGGCAAATAGCTGTACCCTCACAGACCACAGTCCTGGGATGAAAACAGATGACAGCCCAGAGCTCAGGGTTAATGTAAAACATACGTATGGACCCTGCTCCATTGCTCCCCTTACTGCCCTGCTAGCTATGACCTGAGGTGTGGACCCAATGAGCCTATCAGGCCTCTACTTTATTAACAACCTACTCTTGCCCAGAGCATGTTCAACTCACATGTCCTCACATTCTCCCCAGCCAAGAGAGAAGTAAGAGATATTTTAGGTGGGACTAGGATTGTGGCCAACCCTAAAGTTCCCCATGTTACCTCTGCATTCTTTCTCACAGCTGGTCAGGAGATTCAGTGGTGAGGGCTGAGCACCTTTCTGTAGAATTAGGAAAGGTTCTCACTATGGAGTTTTCTGAGCCCAAATCCTTGGAAGTTGAGATGGAACAAAACATCTGGCTCTCTCAAAGGACTCCAGCTAAGGGAGGTGAGTAGGGGATGTTTCTGGAATGTAGGTGCCTAATCATCAGGGTTCCAAGTTTTTGGTTATTTATTATGAATGAACTGAGGCCACTTCTTGTGGTCTCTTTTTTCCTGGGCTACTCAGATTCTATTTTTCCAAGGTCTCCCCTGGGCCATTAACTGCTCACCCTCATTCCATGCTGAATCCACAAGTGAACACAGCTATACCATGTCTGAGGACCCACCCACAGACATAGGGAAGGCTCCCAGCTCTGAGGAGAAAGAACTGGAATTACTGCTGGGTCCTCCTTTTTTCAGGGCTTTGGCCTGGACAAGTTATTTTGCCTCACAGGGTCTCCCCTTTATACTCACTTACACAATGAAGATTCTTCCAGTCTCTGCTTTTAGTAATGTCACCAGGTATATGTACCTCTAATTCCTATATAATCCATGGGCTGGTACTACATGTAGCAAATGCACAAACTTAGAGATGGGAGTATTACACAATGCGGTGGGAGGTAGCATTAAATACGACTTCAAACAGCCTGAATTCTGCTCTGTAATATAGGAAAAGTCATTTTTCCATTGTTCCTCTTGACTTTACTTCCTAGTCTACACCAAAGGAAGTTGGAATTAACTGAAATTCAGATACTGACTCTCTGACATAAAACTTAGCAGTGTTTTTCCATTATATTTAGACTTAGAGGGGCCAACAGGTGGCATGATGGTTAAGATGCTAGTCTCTGGACTACCGTCAAGACACTGGACTCCCATGTAGTCAACCGCGGTTAACGTCCTGGAGCCAGTGGCTTAAAAAACTTACACCAGGCATGTGTGCATGCATGCCCAAGATCCTGAGAGGAGAATCGATTGCCGTGTGACCATCCCCCTGGGGGGTGATTTCTTGCTTTCTGTCTCTCTGTCTCTCTCTGTCTGTCTGGTGAGCGCACATGCCCTATAACAAAAATCTCTCAAAAAAAAAAAAAAAAAGAAAAAAAGATGCTAGTCTCACACATGGCCAACTATGGTTCAAGTCCTGGAAATGGCTGCTTGTTTTCTCACTCCATTCTCTTCCCCTTGTCTTTCTGGTAAAATTGAAGAAGAATAATAACCAAAACTGAATAAATGATTCATTAGAATTACAGCCTACTGCCTCATGTTGGCCTATGCAATTATGGGTTTCTTAGAACTCCATAATTGCTCCCAGTGATTACTCTTGCTGGTACATAGATCCTAGTGTAATGACCCTCTCTCTGGGTTGGACTGCATTTGGTTACTGGCTTCTAGACTAAAGAAATAAACAAAATTTTAAAAGATAAAAAGAATATAAGGGAATGCTCCTACCAAGAATGTGTTGTTTCTGATTTCTGTCTGGCTCCCTCCCTCCTGTGTTTATTCTGTGTATCCAATCCCTGAATCTTGGAAATTGAGCTCAAAATTTCAGTAGCTTTATGGTAAGTCTCCACTAGCAAAGAATTAGCAGAAGGCCCAAGCCAATAAACAAGAATTTATATTCCATTCCAAACTGAATCCTGCCAATAACTCATGATTTCAGAAACTTACCCTGCTTCGAGAGGGGCTCAGCTGAGACCATAGCCTCATCTTCCTGGGACACCTGGAGGCCAAAGCAACTAGCTCAGTTGGGCCTGGGTTCTGTTCCACATTGTCAGGTAATACAAAATTTTTGTAAGCTTCAAGATTTGGTGTATATTTGTCTCACAGAAAAAGAGACTAGTAGAGATTTCCAGGCCCTGAGGCCTGGCTCTACCCTGCTCCCTCCCTCCTTTCTCCTTCTAGACTCCCTCCAGCCACCCTAGCTGTGCAATAACTACCTCTCTGGTCTAATTTGCCTCTTCCTCCTAGTCTCTGAACAACTGAGCCTTTACACTGAAACATTGCTCATGGATATGTGTATGCTTGGCTTCCCTTATCTTCCTGGTCAGAGCAAAACTGTCATTAAATGGAAGCCTTTCCCACCTGCCTACCTAGTGGCCCCAAGCTCTCCCTCACAACACCTGCTAATTTTCACTTGAGTGCTTTGTGTTTTTGTTCAACTTACTTCAGACAGTAAGCTCCTGTAGGCAGAGATTATAGTCTTTAGTACAACACCAGGCTTAACACTGTGCCTGTGAATGTTCAGGACACAGTTGGTGAATGAGTGAAATTATCTTGGAGCTTTGTTACTACCTTTCATCAGCTCATATTAAAGAGATGGATAATCATCACAAAAACTGCAGAGTGGATCAGGGGCAGGGGCAACCAAAATGAACTCCAAGTGAATCTTCCTTGCTCGTTGCTTCAGCTTAGCACAGCAGGAACAATTTGCCCTCTGGTGGTCACAGACATAACTCCAGCCCAAGTCATGAAAACCCAAAACAACATATACTTTTGTTTGGCAGGCCTCAAGGCAGTGGCTCTCCAGGGCTATAATAGATAAAAGAGGAGGATCACAAGGTTCCAGGGAAACTTAAGAGCTCAGAAGCCTCCTTCTGTCACTGACTCCACAGTCTTAGAGAGATCAGTTCACACAAGGCCTCACTCTAGCCAGACACTTGATGAATGGTCCCATGTCCAGCCACATTCTGCACTACCCCACACAGCACCCCAAGCTTCAAGGCTGCTCTCTACTCTGAGGAGCTCCCAGTAGAAAACATTTCCAAGGATCTCAGTGCACAGTGGGTCATCAGTAGATAACCAAGTCCAACAGTCACTTCTCTGAACCTGTGCAGTTCTTCAGATAACTCAGTCAATGCATCCCTGTCTTGATCCATTTTCTGTTTCTATGTATGAATCCCAACTGGAAAATTTATTTAAAAAGGGGTTTATTTAACTAATACTTTTGGAGGCTGAGAAGTCCAACACCAATGTGCCAGCAATCAGGTGAGGACCTTCCTGCTGTCATGACATGGTGGGAGGCATCTCATGGCAAGAGGGCAAGCATGTGTCAATTCAGGTTCTCTCCTTCCCACAAAGCCAAGAGTCCCACTATGAGGCCCTCACCCAGATAACTGCACCTAATTCTAATTATGTCCCAGAGGCCCACCTCCTATTACTGTAAACATATGAATTTGTGGTTAAATTTCTCACACTTAAAACCTAGGACACACATTTAAACTACAGCAATCTTACTTTGGAAGAAGCATCTGATTTCTCCTTTCCTTTGACCCATTTGCACTGGGGAAGGGAGCTCATTCTAGTTTCTAGAGCCCAGAGTGGTGGATTCAGGTCCATACTTTGAAGTTTACCTAGGAAATTCTGGCTCAGAAACCCTGGAGGACCTTGGGAATCCACCACCATCAACCTGGCATTTTAACACTTTCCCATGCTTTGAGGTCCAAGCATGTTGCTGAGGTTTGGATATTCTGCATCCTGACCCAGCTATCTCCACCTCTATTCTTTCCACTTGTTGTTTCCCAGTATCATCTTTTTCCTGACCGCACTTGTAAATTTACCATACCCGTGCCTGTGCACAAATGACAATACTGAGACAATGACATCTTAAAGAATGTGGTGGGCAGTGTTCCCCTAGCATCTTAGGGAATATTCCTTCAAAATCACATCACATGGGAATAGTTGAGCCTTGGCTAAGGAGACTGAAAACCTCTCTCCTACTTTGAACTCTGCTCACCTCACATGTTGAGGCAATATCTGTCTTTCTCCAGGACTTTCTCATTTTTCTTATGAAATCTTGGGCTTCATCCTGCATAAACTATATTCAGCCTAGACAGGTTCTAGGTTCTTTTCCTTCTTAGTTGAGTGTGTGCAGGACACTTTTGGGTCAATCTGAAAATCACACTGAATAAAAACTGAACAAAAAATATATGAATAATTATTACAGTACTGAAGTATTATGTACATAACAACAGTGAGGGCACAATTTAATAAATATGTGCTTAACTTGTAAGTAAGCATTTATCTGAAAATGTTACTCATTATTGCCCTTATAATTTAAGACATAAGTAATGCTTAATCTACTCTTAAGAGATAAATAAGGATGGGTAAGCAGGTGGGGAGTTGGTTAAGGCAATTGGATTCCATATGGGTAACTGCACTGCTCCAGTCCTGAATCCAGTATCTTGAAAAACACTCCAGGCATGTGTGCCCAAAGTCGCAAGAGGAGAATGGAGAACGGACTGTGGTGTGGTCCTTCTCTCTTGAGGAATTCTTACTTTTCCTCTGTCTCTGTTTCTCAGTCTCTCTCAGGTGAGCACACATGTGCTATAGCAAAAAACTAAAACAGTCAGTCCTGCAACAATCAATTGCTTATAGAATCCTAAGACTGACAATGTGCCATTCCCTATGTTTGTTTGTTTTCTCCTCCATGAACAGAGAGGTGGTAGGGTGGTAGGAAATGTGGACAAAGACCATTAAAGATGTGGGGAAGTGCATGTGTGTATATCCTACTTCATAGAATGATGGATATTTCTTAGAATTGTGTTTTGTAGCTCTTCCCTCTCAATTTCCACTCAGCTTTGGATGAAATAATGCAAAATGATAAAAACCTGGAAGAAAGGCTTGAAAAAATAGCCATCTTGAAGGTTAAGTAATCAGGGGGGCTGGCTTGAGATAGGACAGATGATGCGAGAAGAACTGACCCCTCCTTTCAGTTCAGTTGTTTTTATTTACAGTCCAAAACATTGATTCTAGCACTGAAGTTCATGGAAGGCTAATGAGAAAAGGTAAGAAACAAAGAGTGTCTATTACAGAACTGAGAGAACATATGCTATGTGTCCCAATATGTAAGCATTACAAGGGAGAGTATCTAAAACATTTCTACAACACTATCAGAAATTTGGCTCAATATTTTGGGAACAAATGGGATAAATGTGTTGTGTGAGAGAGGATTGTTTCTCTGTATCCATTATTTATATATTAATGAATCCCACACAAAATAGAGAACTATTCACTGAGGTCTTTCCAGGTCTAGAATAGTACACTGGATAACAATCAGACCCACCAGAATGGCTAAGGAAAAAAGTGTTGGCAATGACAGAGATTAATTAGAATTTTTACACACTGATGATGAGAGGACATTACAGTAAAAACACATTAGGTTGGAAAAATCTGGGCCTTATCTTCAAAATTAACCATACAAAGCCCCATAGCATAGATGTTAAACCTTGTACAGAATGAATTAGATTCCACATAGCCAATCACAAATGTACATTCTGGTCGATTACTTAGAAACATGTTGCCACATGTGCATACATGCCCCAAACATGGAATGGATGGAAAAATGGAGGAAAAAAAATATGTTATGACCATATTTGATGCTTTCTCTCTTTAGTGAACTCACATGTACATAAAATTTTTTAAAAATTAAGCAAGTGAAAAACACATTTTATTGAATATTTTAAAAATACAGTTTTGGTGGAAACCAGCAGTTAGTGTAATGGCTATGTCGCTGGACTCCCATGTAGTCGACCACGGTTCACGTCCCGGACCCAGTGGCTTAAAACTCATGCTGGGTGCGTGTGCGTGTGTGCCCAAGATCCTGAGAGGAGAATGGAGGAGAAGGGATTGCAGCATGACCATCCCCTCTGGGGAGTGATTTCTCGCTTTCTGTCTCTATGTCTCTGTCTGTCTGTCTGGCAAGTACACTCGCCTGATAGCGAAAACCTCTCCAAAAAAAAAA
>NW_006203639.1:23439-24168 GCF_000334495.1 Tupaia belangeri chinensis
GGTGGTGGGTGCCCTGGCAAAGGGCTGTCCCTTACCCCCTATACCAGCCCAGCTGATACCTACTCCTCTTGCAAGCTACTTCCCACAAAGCAATCAGGATGGTGAACTGAATCCAGACCCCAGAGTAAGAGGGTCTAGAGGGACAGGCAACACCCATCATGGCACATTGAGTGATTGTTACTAATTGGTTAATAGATTAGGGCAGAATGTTCTTTTGTGTCCACAAGAATAACATCTTGGGAGGGGACCTAGATGGCATATATATCTGGAACTGTGCATAGGTGAGGCCTGAACAGCACACCTGGAGTTCAGTGTACCTGGACCCCAACCAGCCTGGGGGATATGAGACCAAGCCCATACCCTGGTCAATGAAGATCTGGAGGGTGGGGAACAGCAGAGGTGCTGGTGCTCACCCATGAAAGGGTGAGTATGATGGTACCTTGGTATTGGGGCTTTCTGAAGACCTTGATGTCAGCCTGCACATGCCCCAGTTTCTGGGAGCAGTAGCTGCACCTAGAACTGTAGGGTGGGCAATGGACTGTGGTATAAGGGTGGAGTCTCTAATTGCCCAGTCAATGCTCATTTGCCAGTTTGTAACTATGGTTCCCCAAACCACAAGTCAGGGGGCAGAGGCCATTGATACTAATCACACATTTTTTTTTTTACAGTTTATGCCATGCGGTGTGTGCACTCATGAGAGAGGGAGAGACAGAGAGACAGAGAGACAGA
>NW_006203640.1:0-3676 GCF_000334495.1 Tupaia belangeri chinensis
AGTTGACATAATGGCTATGTCCCTGGACTCCGAAATAGACTACCATGGTTCAAGTGCTGGACCCGGTGGCTTAAACTCACGCCGGGCACATGTGCAATAAAATTTAAGATTTTATTGTAGCAACACTAGTGATTCCTTAAAAGTAATATTTATTATCTAAGATTATTTGTAGTCTTTTATACATTTTTCTTTTCAGTCACTAAACACCTTATTCTGTTTTCAACGGTCTATTCTACTATCCATTTATTTTCTTCTCAAGATCCCAAGAGAAGAATGGAAGAGAAGGGATTGCGTTGTGGCCATTAAAATAAGAAATGCTAAACAGAAAGATAACTTTCAAAGAGCACAGCAGGTGTTGAGATAAATCCCTAAGGGTTGACAATGAACAGAAAAAAAAAAAAAGAGGAAGTACAGCTAATAAAAAAGGCAAAAGATAACTTTATAGGATGTATCCATTTTTGGATTAACAGATTAAATTCCTCAAAATAGCTCTCTAAATGATCACTTTATTTGGAAAAAAAGCAGGTGTGAGATGAGATATATTTGCATTTCCATATGATTTGGTACAGATTACATCTGTTTATATAAACTAGGAAGTATATTTAATTGGTTTAAAATTTAAGATTTTATTATAGCAACTCTAGTGATTCCTTAAAAGTAATATTTATTATCTAAGATTATTTGTATTCTTTTATACATTTTTCTTTTCAGTCACTAAACACCTTATTCTGTTTTCAACTGTCTATTCTACTATCCATTTATTTTCTTCTCAAAGACTTGACCATAGGCAGGAATTCTTTCCCATTAAATTTAAGTGACTTTTGGCTCAGCTGGTGTTATGGAGGTTAAGGAAGCTGAATTTGAGTCCCTGGACCAAGTGGCTTGAAAAATCACACTGGAGTGTGCATGCATGCCAAAATACAGAGAGGAGATTGAAGGATAAGGGATTGTGGTGTTCCACCCCCTGTGGAGTGATTTCTCACTTTTTGTCCCTCTATTGGTGAGCATATGTGCCCTAAAGGAAAACAGGCAAACAAAAATTTGAACAACTGTCTTTCTGATTCTATTATACAATTTTTCTACCTCCAGCATGGCTGAATTAATCTTAAAGTAATGCTTCTTTTCTATTAGCATTGACCCAAATTGTATGTACACACACACACACACACACACACACACACACACATATCAAACTTCCATTAATTCCTTCTCTCCTATCACATAAAACTAGAACATATTGACTTGCAACGGTCTCAATAACATGGTACTACCTGACTGGGCTAACATTATTTCTCACTTTTCCAATTGAATACCCTATGAACATATCCTGCTTTAATTCTCTCAGTTTATTCATTTTTTGCATTTTTTTTATATCTAAACTATATTTTAGATTCTATTTCAATTTTGTAATGTTGGTAATACTTATGCTGATCTCCAGTGATTTTCTTTTTCTTGGAGAGGTTTTTGCTATAGGGCGCATGCGCTCACCAGAGAGACAGAGAGAGTCAGAGAGACAGAAACTGAGAAATCACTCTCCAGGGAGGATGACCATCCACAATCCCTTCTCTTCCAGTCTCCTCTCAGGATCTTAGGCACACAAGCGTTTGCCTGGTGTGATTTTAAGTCATCAGGTCCAGGGCTCGAACCGTGGGTGACCACATGGAAGTCCAGTGACATAGTTATTATGCCAACCACTGGACCCATGATTTTTTTCTGAGAAGTTTTTGCTATAGGGCGCGTGTACTTGCTAGAAAGACAGAGAGAGTCAGAGAGACAGAAAGCAAGAAATCACACCCCCCACCCCCAACGGGGATGGCCATGCCACAATTCCTTCTTCTCCATTCTCCTCTTGGGATCTTGGGCTTGCACGCACACATGTCTGGTGTGAGTTTAAGCCACTGGGTCTGGGACTCAAACCACGGTTGACTATATGGAAGTCCAGCAACATAGCCATTATGCCATCTGCTGGTCCTGATCGCCAATGATTTTTAACTATCATGTGTAATAACCACACCTATACCCAATAAATTGTATATTCATTTGTTGACTTGTTGTTTTGCACATTTTCTGCTATTTCATAATATTATCTATTTTTTTGAGATTATCTACATTTTTGGACACAAAAATATTTATTAGCTTTTAAGATAGTAGTGGGAACATATTATGTATTCAATATATGTGACTTTAAAATCTGTACCTCTTCCTATCACTCAGCAATAAAACATTTGATTGTAACTGCATATGCTACTGAGGTAGACATTATATTATAATTTATCCTCCAAACCTGCTTTTTTTGAAGCTAACAAAAATGTTTTATATATTTTGGCTGAGAAGATAACATAATATAATCCCCTAATATCAGATAATATGAAAAGTAAAGTATCCCAATATCTCCCACAACGAAAGTCCTAAAATTCATATTTAAAGTCACTTAAAATATATAGCAAAGTGTCTAAAGAATAGGCATTTACAAACGCCAGAAAAGGCTCTTATGAATGATATACAAATAACTCCTACAACTCAACAGAAAAAAAAACAAATAATAAATTGAAAAAGAAGTAGAAGTGAACGAATCCTTAGTATACAGATGGCCAAGAAACACATGGGAGAGAAAGCACATTATTATTCATCAAAAATGAAAATTACAGCTACAAATATATGACTATCAAATGGCTAAAGTTAAAAATACTAACACTAAGTGTTAGTGAGTATATTGAGCATCCTTTCTTGGTGACAGTGTAATTGGTGAAATCACTTTTGCAGTTTCTTATAAAATTGAATATACCCTACCCCATTATTCTGCAGTGTCAATCTTAGTTTATCCAAGAGCACTGGAAAAAAAAGTCCTGGTATACCTAAATATGAACATGAGTAAGTTATAGTAAATTCACTAAATGGAAAACTATTTAGGAATAAACTGAAACAAACTCCTGATACATGCCACAACATGGATGGATCTCAGTAATATTATGGTCAATGAAAGAAGCCTTATATAAAAGACCAAATATCATACAAATCCATTTTTATGGCATTCTAGAATAGAAATATATATTTTGAAAGCAAAAAGAGAATGGTCCAACTTTATATTATCTGAATAGGCCAGAGGGTCTCAATTCCAGAAATAGTATTAAAGTGATGCAAGAGGATAATGTTTCCAGTGACCTAGAAAATCAAATGAAACTACCGTCTAGATCATATACATCACCCTAAAACACAAACTATATTCAGATTTTAAAAATATATACAAATTTGACAAAAATAACAAAGTACATGATTAAAAATGACTGATTTCTGTCTCCTACTTAGGCTGTATCAAGCTGAAAATGCATGTTTCATTCTAATAAGAAAAGTTCAATCCTACACAGTGTAATAACTTTTCTTTAGCTTGTCAGAGAGAAGAGCCAAACAAATAGACTAAAATAAAAGAAGAAGTAGATCATAATGAACCAATGTTCATTATTGACCCACCTGTGACAGAATTAGGGGAAAAAAAAATCAGATACTCATCACCATACAATGGATATTGACGTTCAACTAAAATTTTAAAAGACCAAATGTGGTATGGCCTTAGAATATAGAATTCCTCAGAGTAAAGATAGGGTACTTAACAACTAATTTCAGAATTGTTTTTATGAATGTTTGCTAGGTGCTCACAAGAAAAAAATGGTGGCAAGGG
>NW_006203640.1:4155-17513 GCF_000334495.1 Tupaia belangeri chinensis
GGGAAAGAGAAATTAGAGATATCTTCTTTAGGCCTGGAGGGAGGCTGCTCTTGTTATGGGGCAAGCACGAAGCATTGAACAGAAGTGTTTAGTATCTGAAGAACAGCAAACTGTGTTGTTCTACAGCACCAATGAAGACTCATCGTGGGTAAAAGAAGAAAACAGAAAAATGCATCCACATCTGAGAGAGGGATAAGAAACCATCCTGGACTCAAACCACCAGAAATCTCCTAATCTGGGTCAAGGCATGCCATAATTGAGATATTGGAACACAGGGTAGGCATAAAGCTGAGGCTGTACCAGGAAATAAAAAGACTCTCCTGGTATCTCACCACCGTTATACCAAACATCAGGTGGGAATTAAGAACAGGACATCTTGGAAAGGTGCAAGAGCACGGAGAGCCCCTCTGTCAGGATCAGAAACCCAGGCAAGGTCTAATGTTCAGAGTAGCACAGGAACATTATCTCATTGTTTTCCTCTCATTCTTTTGAAGCAGAATTAGTATTTAGCTCATTTACTATTAACCTGCACTTGGTGTCTAGCATTCCATTAAAAACTACGAAATACATATAAAATCAAATAAAAATATCTCACTGCCTAGAGATGAGCCAAATGTTGACGTTCAGCCAGGGAATTAAATTAACTGTGATTGCTATGTTAAATGTTCTAGTGATAAAGCGGAGTCACACACAGGAAAAGATGTAAAAAGCTCTGCTAGAAACTTTATAGGGTCCAAAGGAAACCTATAACAACATGGTTGAAGCTGCAAAGACTGCCTCTCATAAAATGATAGGTAGAATTCTTACAGCCAAGGAATAATTAGTCAACTTTGAAGGTAAGGCAGTCTAAATTACCAACTTGAAACAAAAAGAGAAAAAAAGGGTGATAAAAACAAATAGGACATCCAAAACTTGTGGGACATTCTAAGTTAATAAGAATCCTAGAAGAAGAGAAGAATATGCATAAAACAGAAATAATCAAATTTTAAAAATCTGACCACAGATCTATAAACTTCAGAGAATCTCAAATGGAATAATTCCTTATTTCCTCATGACCTGGGAGGAGGGAGGAGAAACTCTTAAATCTTACTCTCTAAAGTCTTGATCACTCTAAAGGAAAATTGTTTAAGTTTACACCTTCTTCCCCATAAAATATTTGGCAGTATCATTTATCACAACTGTTATCATAATTGTTGGGGGTGTGGCTAGCATATACTGATTAGAGACCAGGTGTGTTGCTAAACTTCTTGAAATTCACAGCATAGCTTCCTACAAAAAAAAATGACTGAGCTCAGAATATCAGAAGTGCCAGTGCTGAGAAACACCAGTCTAAAGCATTAATCTCAATTGGGTGATATTATCCTCAAAGAACAGAAATATGTTCTTGGAGAAATCTTATTTTTTAATGCATAAATATCAGCTAAACATATAGTACATAAATAGATTTATAGCACACACATACATGTGCACATTTTAATTAAAGATTCATAGAATAGCAATTAATATATTAAATTTTAAAATTAAATATATTAAAAATTCATTGGAGAGTAACTGAGGAAAATATTTAAAAAAGGTCCTTTTCATGCAGTAATGATAAAAGTTTGAGAAATATTGCTCTAAGGAAAAATGATAGAAGTATATTGTTGTTTTATAGCATATGTAAAGATAAAATATGTGCAGATATAGCATAGACTATGGATGGGGCAATTGGCTGCATACTGTTGCTCTGTTTTAAGATTACACCATACATTATGCAGTATAATGACCGTGGAAGGTAAACTGTCCAAATAAAGTGTGTTTATTGTAAATTTTAGAACAACAGCTAATTATTTAAAGGTACAAGTAAGATTAAGATTAAAATAAATATATTGAATTTTAAAAAAATTCAGAATCAAGCACAAATATAAAATTTCAAAGACATGGAGAAATATATTGTTTATAGATCAGAAGTCACAGTATTGCTAATATTGACAATTTTCCCTTAATATATAGAATCAATATAATCCCAATCAAAATATCAGTAGGATTTTTATAGAAATTTTCAAACCAATTATAAAATTTATATAAAAATTTAAAGCAACTATATCAATCAAAACACTTGGAAAAAAGAACAAATTTGGAAGGCTCACATTGTTTGATTATATAAATTATTATAAAGGTATAATATTTAGGAGGGTAAGTTTTTAAAGAAGTCGAGGGAAGGTATATCAATGAATCAGACTCATATTTACATGGTCTATTTACTTTGGATAGGTGCAAAGGCAAGTTAATGGAGAAAGCAGTCTTTTCTACAAATGGTTCTGTAATCACTGTACTCTGATATGGACCTGAGAGACCCTAATTCAAGACCTTTCACTGCATACAAAAATAATCTCCAGATCAATCATGAATGTCAGTGTAAAAGCCAGACCTATAAAACTTCTGAACAACATAGGGAAGCATATTTGTGTTTTAGGTTACTCAAAGATTCTTTATTATATCACAAAATGCATATTCTATTAAATAAGATAAGTTATACTTTATCGAAATTAAAAATTTACATTTAAAGGTAATTTTGAAAAAATAGACAAGTCACAGAGAAAAAACAAATTTTTTTTTTGAGAGATTTTCACTATAGGGCACGTGCGCTCGCCAGCCAGACAGAGAGAGACATAGAGACAGAAAGCGAGAAATCACCCCCCAGGGGGGATGGTCAAGCAGCAATCCCTTCTCCTCTATTCTCCTCTCGGGATCTTGGGCACACACACACACACACACGCGCCTGGCGTGAGTTTTAAGCTACCGGGTCCGGGACGTGAACTGCGGTCGACTACGTGGGAGTCCAGCGACATAGGCATTACGTTAACTGCTGGTTCCCCAAAAATTACTTGCAATACCTATTTCTGATAAAGAAATATATCCAGAATATTTAAAGTACGCTTCAGATATATAAAGATTTCTCAAATTTCACTAACAATGAAATATGAAAATTACTTTTTAAATGGGCAAAGGATTTGAGAAGGTGTTTTACCAAAGATGTAAAGGATTGGAAATAAACATGTGTGTGGGGAAAAATCCCATTTATAATGATTAGGGAAATGTAAATGAAACCATCATGAAGTACTACTACACATTTACTAGCATTACTAAAAAAAAAGTGTTCATATAATGTGTTGTTGAGGCTGAAGGATTGAAATTCTGAAACATACTATGAAAATGCGGGAACCAGCAGTTAGCGTAATGGCTATGTCGCTGGACTCCCACGTAGTCGACCGTGGTTCGTGTCCTGGACCCGGTGGCTTAAAACTCACGCCAGGCGCGTGTGCGTGCGTGCCCAAGATCCTGAGAGGAGAATGGAGGAGAAGGGATTGCGGCGTGACCATCCCCCCTGGGGGGTGATTTCTCGCTTTCTGTCTCTATGTCTCTCTCTGTCTGTCTGGCGAGCGCACGCGCCCTACAGTGAAAATCTCTCAAAACAAAACAAAACAAAACAAAACATACTATGAAAATGGCAAAGCCTGTTTGGAAAACCTTTTGGTATTTTCTTTCAAAGTTAAACATAGATGTGAATACCATAATGTACAGCAGTCTAACTCCTAAGTATTTGCCAAAGAGAAATTAAAACTTAAACACATGTAAGAATTTGTGGAAGTGTTTTTAGAGATCTTGATATAATCATCAAAATTGAAACCTCCCCAACAAATGGAGGTTCAAAAGAGTTAGAATTTTTTTTTCCTAATTACCAATGGAGCAATTACAGTATTCTACCTGACACCAGATGAAATCAGACAGATCCCAAGAAATCTTAAAGAAGTGATTTAAAACAGATTAACACTATGAAGTTGAAGTTACAAGGTTGAAATTATGAACAGGACAATATGAACAACATGAAAGTAACTATACATTTAGATACTGAAAAAAATCTTATAAATAATTCATGGCAGGGATCAACAGTTGGTGTAATGGCTGTGTCTCTTGACTCCTGTATAGTTGACCACAGTTCGAGTCCTGAACCCTGTGGCTTAAACTCACACCAGACATGTGTGTGTGCATGCCCAAGATCCCAAGAGGAGAATGGGGAAGGGATTGTGGCATGGCCATCCCCTCCAGGGGTGATTTCTTGCTTTCTGTCTCTCTCTCTCTTTCTGGCGAGCGCACGCACATGCGCCCTAAAGCAAAAACCTGTCCAAAAAAAAAAAAAAAAGTTAATGATGGGGAAATTATAATAAAAATTAAGGACTTTAATAAAATATTAGTTTTCTGTTTAGTTTTTAGTTCATGAGGCATTCTCTGATTCTCTGGGATATAGGTGCTATTTTGTACACATTCTTTAAGAAAGGATTGCTTACTTCAAAAACATAGGAAAACTGGTATTTGGCATAACCACTAAATCAGTTGACCTCTCATATTCATATTCCATATTCAATCTAGTATAAGAATCTGTCTGTCAATAATTGGAATAAAAATACTTAAAAAAGACAGAACTGGGGCCAACCCATGGCATGGTGATTAAGGTGGCTAGATCCCGCTTGACTGACTTTTCAGATCCTGTACTTGGTTTGAGAGATACTTGTGGTGCATGTACATTTATACCCAAAAATCCTGAAAAGAGGGAGAGATGGAGGAGAAGGGACTGTTACCATCACTCATTGGGGGGTGGGGTGAGTGCTTTCTTAGTTTCCATTTCTGTCTCTCTCTAGGTAGTGCATGTACCCTCTAGCAAATTTTTTTTAAAGAAAAATAACTGAACATAGAAAGATAAATAGCTAGCTAGCTAGCTATACATACATAACCATGAATATCTATTTACATACCTATTTTAAATAGATATCTTCAACTAAATAATATTATTATACCATAAAACTTATAATTTTTTAGGAAACTTGTAGAGCTATAAAAATCATCATGGTGTTATAATTCTCCAAAAAATGTTATCATCCTGAGTTCTTCATAATCACTTGCAGTCAACCTCTATTCCCAATCCCAGGAAACCACTGATTTCTGTCTGTTTCGATTTATCTTTTCTGCACATTTCATACACATGGAAACATACAATTTGTGATATTTTGCACTTGGCTTCATTCATTTAAATGAATGTTTTTGAGATCCAGCCCTGCTGTAATATGTAATAACAGGAGTTGGCATAACTGTAGAGAAACAGGTCTCTTTATACATTCTTGATGAGAATGTAAAATTCTGAAGCTACTTTGCATAAACATATTTTGACAGATTTAAAATCTTAAAAAGATAATATTCTCATATGAACCACCAATGTCACTCTAATGTACCTACCCAAGAGAGATAAAACATATGTCCACACAAAAGACTTGCACTTGAATATTCATAGCAGAATTATTCATAGTGATCAAAAAGTGGACACAATCCAAATGTCGCTCAATTGGTAAATAAAAAAACAAAATATGATATTGTCACAAAATTATTGTACTACTCACCAATGAAGCAGATACATGTTTCACAACTGCTGCTACTATCAAATTCTTAAATTCAATAGACTCGTGCACTTTTTTTTATTTCATTCACAATTATTCTGTAATAGCAAGCTTCTATTTCTATAAATTATACATCTTTTTATCTTTCAGCTCCATAAGGATATTCAAAAGGCTTTATTAATTTTAAAAATAGATAGAACTTTAAATTTATCATTAATTATACTACTGCAGAAAGAATATACTAGGGAGGCATTTAAGCTTCTACAAAAAGTGAAGTCAAAGCTTAAAACTTTTTTCATTACAGAAGATATCATAATAGGAATTATAGTTAATGTAAAAGTCTACTACCCTTTATGTTGTACATGGTGATTCCATTAAACTGATTTCTAGAGGAAAGCTTCTTACATCTAGCTGCACATCAGAATCTCCTGCGGTGGTTGTATAAGTATAATTTTTAGGGCCTGCACCCCCAGAGATTCGGATGAGTGGGTTGGCCATGAAGTCCAGCAAGCTGTGATGTTAATAATCACCACAGGTGATTCTAATTTAGCCGGTCTGAGGCATGTGGGAGTCACTGTTTTAAATGAAAAACCACCATATACTTGCTTCCAGTGAGGACTAACAATGTGCAGATTGCCACCACAAGCCTCAGTCAAATGCTATTTAAAATATTCTAGATAGAGTCTGAAGGAAACCTGATTACCTCCAAAGAGTTTCTAATTATTTTTTAAACATTGTATACAACATATAAAGGTAGAGAAAAAAGAACTGCATAGCAATTCAGGTTTATGAATTTTCTGCACAATAAGAGCTAATTATAGTTTTTCTGTTTATGGAAGAAGCACACTTTCAGACAAAGCTTCATTTTGAAAAAGCATTCTTTAATCAATGCAATCAGTCAAGTCAACAAATATTAATTGATTACTTTCTTTACACAAGAGACTGTGAAAAATGGTCAGAATTATATATTTTCTTAGATTTTTAGGAAGTTTTCAGTCTCTTTATAGCTCTAAGGCATAAACTCAAATACATGTAATGCTAAATAAACGTAAGTTCTGTTATGATTTTAAATAATGACCATTTATTGATAATAGTATATCTTAGTGATCATTGTACCTGGCTATTACATGTGTTATAAGTTTAACTTTTATTTTTAAGAGAGAGAATTTTGCTATAGGGCATGTGCTTACCAGAGAGACAGAAGGTGAGAAATCACCCTCCCCCCTGGGGGACGGCCATGCTGAAATCCCTTCTCCTCTAGTAACCTCCTGAGATTTGGGGCACACATGCAAATGTGCCTGGCATGAGTTCTAAGCCACCTGGTCCAGAACTTGAACCACAGTCAACTATGTGGGAGTCCAGTTGTGTAACCATTATGCGATCTGCTGGTCCCATTAGTTTAATTTTTCAAAAATGATGGAGGGGGCAGATAGATGGTGGTACAGCAGTAAGACATGAAGCTTTATGAGACTGACTGACATGGAGGTGTTGAGTTCATTTCCAGAGACCTCACTGAGTATGTGGGGCATACATATGACTAGATCTAGGACTTGCTGAAGCTGGGAATGCATTGCAACACCAAGACTTCATTGGGAGTGCTGTCTTTCTGTTTTCTTTAGTTTTTCTCTATTGTCTTTTGTCTCTATTGCTCATGGGAGAAATAGGTAAATTTTAAAAAAAAAGATGAAATAGGCAAATTTTTATTTTCATTATGTAGATGAAGAAGCAAAGATCTTCATTTAGTATATGGTGGAGTAAGGTGGGTAACAGTTTTTCTTTCTTTCTTTTTTTTTCTTTTCTTTTTTTTTTTTTTTTGCTATAGGGCGCATGCACTCGCCAGACAGACAGAGAGAGACAGAGAGACAGAAAGCAGGAAATCATCCCCCAGGGGGTATGGCCACACTGCAATCCCTTCTCCTCCATTCTTCTCTCGGTATCTTGGGCACGCATGCACACGTGTCCAGCGTGAGTTTTAAGCCACTGGGTCCAGGATGTGAACCGCAGCCGACTACATGGGAGTCCAGCCTACATAGGAGTCTAGCAACATAGCCATTACACTAATTACTACACACAAGGGGTAACAGTTTTTCTAGCTTCAACTATTGAATGCAATCTTTTATAAAAAGATTTTCTATACATACATACACACACACACACACACACACACACACACATGTATGTTCATAATGTTCAAAAAGTGGAAACAATCCAAATGCCTTTCAATTGGTAAATGGATAAATATATAGAGAATTTTTTTGTTTGTTTTCAGTTTGTTATAGGATGCATATGGTCACTATAGAAATAGAGAGAGAGAGAGAGAGTGAGAAATAACACCTCATGGGGGTTGGTCACACCACAATTCCTTCTCTATTTCTCTATTCTCTTTTTAGTATCTTTTTAGCATTTTGGGCATGTGCACACATGCATCCTGTGTATTTTTCAAATTGTCAGATCTGGGACTTGAATTGTGCAGGTGGCCTGTGATTCAGCTGCCTTAAACTCCAAGGTACTGCTGACTTGAAAGAGATATTTTAAAGTTGAAAGGAAATTTACATTCAAGTCAATTAATCTTCCTTGAAATGGATGGGAAATAATGGGAAAGAAGAAAGTCTTCCTAAAGCCAGAGTAGATATACTTGAAATTTGAATAATTTGTAAAACTAGAGGACATTCAAGCAAAGGATAATAATAAGAATAAAGATGTCAAGAGCAGAGCACATTGGAAATGTTTGAGTAACACAGATGTGTTGCTTTTCAGAGTGTTTAGAACTGGTGTAAGACAGAAGGAAAACAAATGTCTATAAATGCTTGGTTGAATTGGGAAGGCTGGGATAAAGATGTTGAAATTCATCTTATCTGAAATTGGAAGCCATTTTTATTTTAACTTAGAGGACAATATGATGTACTTGACAAATAATTATTGAGCCACTACTGTGTACTAGACTTAATGATAGGTACTGGAGGCACAGTGATGAAAAGACAGATACAGTCACTATTCTCATGAAGTTGACATTAAGATAATGCCAGGATTCCAAGTGAGTTAGGATGCCATTCACTGGGGTTTAAGTAAAAGATCAGCATAATTTCGATTCTCAAGTTGATAAGATTGAAGCAGACCAACTTAAGGTTTAGCAGGACTGTAGTCATTTTGAAATTAAGAAAGGCCTCTAATGAGAATAGTCTGACCAAGTGCTAAATCATGGGGAGATCTGTTTGAGGAATGTCAAATGAAAGACCGATAATGGGTATTTGAACTAAAACAAGAATCAGAATAATTACTCAGGAAAGCAATGAACTCTGCCATGAGGAATGATTTGCATGTGCTTATATTCTGTACCGTAAATACTGAGAACATAAATACTGAGCTTTTGAGAGTTTGATGGTTTTTGATGATTCTCTGTAACAAGTTACAAAATACAAAAATAAACTTCCTTTTTCTCCAGTCTCTACCTCTGGTTTCAATGACCATGAGACGCAGCATCCAGACTTAATTGGCTGGTAACAAGATCTGTTTCTTTATGGAGACAGCCACTATTCTCATGAAGTTGTTGGGTTAAAAAGCAAAAGAATAACTAAACAAAGAAAATGTGATTTATAACAATTTCCTTGAAGAAAAAAAATATATATAATTTAGAGAGAGATTTTTGCTGTATGGCACATGTGCTCACCGGAGAGACAGAGAGACATCACACCCCCACACACACACAAGAAGGAATGGCCACCGCTGTGATCCCTTCTCTCCTCTTTGGATTTTGGGTATGCACAAACATGCACCGGCGTGAGTCTCCTCTCTGGATTTTGGGTATGCATGAACATGCACCCAGTGTGTTTTAAGCCTCTGGATCTGGGACTTGAACCAGAGTTGATTATGTCATCTGCTGGTCCCAATATCATTTTGAGATACAAAAGAACATGGAGCAGAAGGGGAACAGTACATGTGTTTTAGACATGCAGGACATGGAAGGCCTCAGAAGAGGTGACATAAGCTAGTGTCTAGAGAATAAGAATAAACTAGCTACTCAGTTTGTGGAAATGTGGTGCCCATAGAGAACTGCTGTGGAGATGAAAAGTTGTGCGAAGTCCATGAGAAAAGAAGACCATTTGAAAGTTGTAGGAACAGGAAAAAAAATACTATATACCTGGAACTTAATGAGAGAGAAGAAGAGAATTTCAAATGAATGTGAAAGAATCAGTAAGGGCTAGATATGCCAAGTTTAATGTCATAGTGGGATTACAAATGTGTTTGAATGCCATGAAGGGTTTTAAGTATGAAATGGGCAAGATTTCAGTTCTCATGGCAATAAGATCTCTTTGTTTCTCTGTGGAGATTGGCACGTATGGGAGTGAGTGAAAGAAATAAGAAAAGTTCAATCAATTCTGGGCTCAGAGTAATAGTGGTCTAGTTTAGGTTGGTAGAAATGCAGAGCTTAGAGCACATTTTCCAAAACAAGTGTGTACCTAATAGAAACAAAATTAGTCCTTAAAAATTGAATTTTCCTTTCAGATGTCTGATCTTGCACATATGTGACCTAACATTTAGTAAAAGCAATGGGAATTTCATTCATTTATGCAAACCAGTCCAATGAATATGTGAAGGGGCTCTGTAGTTTGGATTGCTTGGACACAAGTCCTGCTATTCTACTTAGCTGTGCATCTTTGGCACATTACCTAGATGATGTTGGCTTTATATCTTATAAATAATATCATAGACTCTATATGAAAAATCTTTTGTGAAGATTAAATGAAATGGGACCAGCAGTTAGCATAATGGCTATGTCGCTGGACTCCCACGTAGTCGACTGTGGTTTGAGTCCTGGACCTGTGGCTTAAACTCAACGCCGGGCGCATGTGCGTGCGTGCCAAAGATCCCGAGAGGAGAATGGAGGAGAAGGGATTGCGGTGTGGCCATCCCCCCTGGGGCGTGATTTCTCGCTTTCTGTCTCTCTATCTCTCTCTGTCTGGTGAGCATGTGCGCCCTATGGCATAAACCTCTAAAAGAAAAAAGATTAAATGAAATCATGTATTTATTTTACAGAGTGACCGTCAGAAAAAAGATTACTAAATGTCAGCTAATATCCAGTGTTGTATATTGGTAATTGGAAAACAAAACATGAACTAATATGTTTCTTTTATGAATAAAATAATGACATATACTTTCCTTCCAATATTATCAGGTAGTCAATAAATACCTTTGCCTTAACAAAGCATATGTTATGGAGCATGGTCTCAGTGGCTCTCTTTATATCTGGAGAATTAAGGCTGGTTGTATTATAACTACTATGACAAAGTACAATAAAACAATGTCCAAATCCAAGCTTTAAGATTTTCTAGATACCATCTCCACTGTTGAGGTAAGAGAATTTATTTCTTCATATTCTTCTTGCTCTGACAGAATATTAGTTTTGTTTCTGGAAAAGCTGGAGAAGAGAGCACACACTACTTGTAAGAATGAGAGTAGTATGAGCAGGAAAAGAGACTTTACCCTAGATGTGCAGCTCGTTTCTTAATCTCATTGTAGATTGGTTTCTCTTCCCACAGGATGAAACAATCAGGCTGGAGGAAAAAACTGCAGAGTTTTCACCATTACATAAATAGGGCCTAACTACAATTTTGTTAGGTAGAGTTCCATAATCACAAGTAGGGGAAGAAGAATAGGAATCTTGTTACATGGGGGCTCCAGGAAGGTACCCAAGCTGTATCAAATGTGATTATTTATTAAGATTTATCAGGAATAACATCTGAAACATCAGTGCTGGAAGAATAATAACTGGTGTTCACATTTACACCAAAAAACCAGCTTGAAAGATATTATCAATACATGGGTTCAGGAAAAGTAAACTGATTGAGATAAGGCCTATGGATTAGACTTTACAATGGGAAGGTAGGACAGAGAAAGGAAAATCTGAGTTTATGCTTTTTGCTCTTATTGAATATCTTGCAGGAATGTTAGTTGTATGAAAGACATAAGACTCAGTCTAACTTCACTTTTCTCCTTTTCCCTTTCAACACTGCTATGCTCACCTCTTTATCTTAAGGTTGTCTCTCTCAAGACTAGTTAGATTTGGCCATATTCCACCTACTTCTGATGTTCTTTGCTGACACTCTCTACTCTGAACAACGAGAAAGCATAATACAACATTTATTTTATTCAATTTAGCAAATATTTACTGATTGCCTACTGTATGACTGGTACCACTCTAGATTCTGGTGATATAGCACTGAACAATAACCTAGAAGCTTTACCTCATTCAAAATTATATTTGAGGAAGGCTGACAGAAAATTAGCAAAATACATGTCTTATATATGATATGATAGGTAAGGGCTAAAAAGTAGGAAAAATAACAACAAAAAAGGGGGGTACATGAATTTGGTATGTGGTTAGTAGTGGTTTGCAACTTAGATAGGGTGGCCTGAAACCTTACCACTTTAAAGAAGGCACCTAAGTGTAATAACAAAAACAAAACAAAATGTGTAAAGCCAAATGGACTTAATTGGGCATAAGTTTGCTGCATGCTAGTATAGCCCAGAAGAACACAATTTAGGTAACCCCAGGCATGCACACTGAAGTCTTAAAATCCTTAAACAGATTTTAAAGCCAAAAACATAAGCAGGAAGAGGAGAAGGGAGGAGAAGATTATACCAGTTGTTTGAGGAGAGTTATCCTCTGCTACTGGGATCAATAAAAAGTGTGACTATAGTCTAAGGCTGGGCAGGCAGTGTCTAGGCAGATAACTTTGCAGAATTGATCTTTTTGTGAAGTTGTAGTGGTCTTTGTACAAGGTTGTGATTATGCCCCAGCTCTTTAAATAATAGTTTTTGTTATTAGGTACACTTCCATGAGAAAACAAAACAAAACAAAACAAAACAAAAAAAACAAAAAACTTCCTCCAAGGCCTTCCTCAGCTTGGTTTAGGTAGGATTGACATAACTAACTCCAATTTGATATAAAAAAACTTTTACAAGTCAAAGCCTGAAAGATGAAATAGGACACGAATAATCAAATCAGAGGAAAATGGGTACAAAGACCCTGCAGATGGAGTGTGTGTTGTGTCCAGCCAGTGTGGCTGGCTGTCTTAGTCTTTTCAGGCTGCTATAACAAAATGCCATAGACTGGGTGGCTTATAAACAACAGAAAAATATTACTTAAAGTTTTGGATGCTTCAAAGTTAAGATTAACGCGGATACAGCTTCAATGTCTGGTAAGAGTCTGTTTCCTGCTTCACAGTCAATGCCGTCTCGCTGTGTCCTGACATGGTGCGAGGGGCAAATGAGCTCTCCGAGGCCTCTTTTGAAAGGGCATTGTATGTCCCCACTTAATATATACCGAGTGTCCACATTCTATGACTGAAACTGATTGACTAAAGGATATAGAAACACAGAATATGGATGTAAATACCAGATATGGTGTGTGTGAAAGAGGAGAGTCTGAGGAAGGACGTTTAGAAGAAAAATAGGGAGGCAAAGCATTAACTGGACCAAGAAGTATGGTATTACGTGTTGAAGATATTTTATAATTATATCAATTGGACTAGGGAGAAATGTTCACATGTTAAAATATTCACTTTGTAAGCTAAATAATATGATTGAATGTATAAAATAAAATGAAATAAAAAATGAAAAAAATATAAAAGGGCAGTAATCTCAGTCCATAGGGTTCTGAACTTAGATCCTAATCACCTCCCCAAAGGCTCCACTTTTTAATACCATCACCTTGGTAATTAGGATTCAACAAACAGATTCTCAGGGTATAAACATTTAGCCTGTCATACTGGAGCATTAAGAGAAATATCAGAGAGGCAAGTGACAAGGACGAAAAGTTTTGTAAGCAGTCATAAGAATTTTGACTTTTACTTAAAACCATTTGGAGGTATCATTCCTTATTCCTATAGGGAATCCAAAGAAAAAAAAAAAAGGAACCACACAGCAAAA
>NW_006203640.1:17659-79479 GCF_000334495.1 Tupaia belangeri chinensis
TTTACTTAAAACCATTTGTAGGTGTCATTCTTCATTCTTCTAGGGGGTAAAAAAAAAAAAAAAAAAAAGGAACCACACAGCAAAACAACAGTAAAAACAACACATTTCTCAGAAACATTTATAAATAATCCCTGTCATTTTCTGTTCAGGGCTCTAGAAGTTCTCCTCTTATCTTCTCTTTTCTTATGAAAAGTATATATAATTGGAACAAATCAATAAATGTGAGTTCATGTCCATTTAGGTATGCATGGTTTGAATGTAAAATTTACGTCACTGAATTAAGAAATCCAGTGAGGATCCTGGGAAAAGGCTTTTCCTAACAACGTAGACTTTATTTTGTTGGCTGGAAGTGGAAGCTTGAATATTCTTGTTGATCCCGACCCAGTTTGTAGTCTCATCTTTGCCAGGCTTCTAGCTGTGTTATAAAGTAAATAGCTTCAGTTGATATTTTCTCCAAGGTAGTGTATTCTGATTAGTATACTTCAAGTGGTGATTACATATTGATCTTCTGTCTGAAAATTTTTAATAGGCATAAGCTCTTTGCCAAGACATAATCTTTTCACAAGACCTTCATGCTAATTAAGGGCAGACCGGGTTTAAATGCCATATCCCTCTGAACTCTACCTAGCATGGGGATTCAAATGCAACAAAGCAGCTGCTCACAACAGCCGCATTTCCAGAGATTTATGAGAGCCTTAATTTATGGAATTTTATTTTAAAAATTGCATTGTGTGTGCAGACTGTAAAGTCTGTTTCCAATATCCCAGTGGAAACATATAGTCACTGAGGTTTGAAATATCTTAATCTCAAAGAGTCATAAAATGCCTAAAGCACAGGGACTGCACGAAACAACACTGAGGAGAGTTTCTTATATAGTGAAAGTCATAATATTGACTTCAACTGAAAGTTTGAAAAAGAACATAGCAATTTTATGTTCTACTTCCTAGAATGCCAAACTCAATGGGAAATCTAAGGTAATACACTCATAATTTAAAAAGATAATATTTTTCAGAAGAAAATATACTTTCAGAATAGTTTAATTTGGGGATATGGATTAGAATTTAGTAAAACTAAACCATTTTATATTGAATTCACAAAGTAGGCATTTTATATTAATGTAATTCTTTTGGGAGAAATTGATATTCTTTCATTATTTTATTTTTAATCCTATATACATCAGGATGGTGTGAACTGGTGGTGAATGAAATTTTGTGGTTGAAGGTAAAATCATATAGGCTTGATTGTAGTTTGTATATAGAATTCCCCAATTTATAAACTAACCCATTAAGAGTGTACTATAATCTTTAAAAATGGGCAATATGAGTAAGTACATTAAGACACTGTGAGAGGATTAATTAAGTTAATCTATTGAAGATACCTAAAAAAGTGTCTGGTAAATATGTTTGACTCGTAATAGATATTAATATTTATTATGGTTGCAATGTTCATTTTATAATTTTTTATTTTCTAGTATTTATTGACTCAGAGAAAGGGATTATCTATAAGCTTTCATTGGCAGATATTATTTTGTTATGTCTAATGGAGAGTTTTTATCCCTGGATCGAAGTTAGAAACACCTTAATACCTAGACACATCCCATATTATATGAAATGTTCTGTTAGCAGTCCCCAGTTGATTCTAAATCAATAAGGACTCAGAATCATCAGTTTAAACTATTGAATATATTGTTCTTATTTCTTATTAAGCCCATTGTCCCCCCCATTCTGTCATCAGAGAATGTTGTGATAACTTATCAACATTCATAGGACACTATGACATGTATATAATATCCACTATAGTGGGGTTCAGTAGTCTCTTGATTGCCTACGTATTCCTAATTCAATTCATCGCATAACCTGAGAGGACTGTAAGATAATTTTGTAAATACTTTCATTTGACAAATAATGAAAGTGAGGCTGAGAGAAAGATGACTTGACTGTGGCCTTAGTAAACTGTGACACTGTCATGACCTCAAGACCATACCCTGTTGTATTCACTACTGAGTGTTCTTTTCCCTGTGCTGCAAAATCTGAACTTGTGTATCATTTCCTAAATGTTCTTTGTCTAATTCTTTTCAAAATTCAGTATATGTGCTGAACTGTAGATGAATACTACAGGTAGATAATTACCATGCAGTTTCCACAATCCATGCTGTATGTTTTCTTTCTTATCACTCCTGTTGATTCAGACTATAATCTGGAGTGACTGTAAACTCCTTCTCTGGTAGGCTGGCTTTTTTATCATTTGTCCTCACTTTGTGTATAATTTCTCATTCTTTCTACTTTAAACAATGTTAAATTTTACATTTTGACACTCCTTTATATTTGTGACTTCAAACTGTCATTTGACATAATCAGTTATTTCTGTAGTTCCATTGATAAACAATAAAAGTCAATTTATATTTTCTGATGTTCAATTTATGAACTCAAGTCACCCGAAATGTATGAAGTTTTCACTTTTTATTTAAATCAGTGGTGCTTCTATAAACCAAACAAGATTTTAATAAAAAAACTCTACTCCTCCTAGACTCTGACATGCACAAGAGATTTAACTTCTGCTACAGTTCAAATTCTCTGCATTTCTTTAATCCAAAATTAATTTTATATTGTCTCACTCCCGATTTCTATGATTTTATTAATACTATATAAGGTCCTTCTACTGATCAAAATAGTACCTAAAAATCCTATGTTTATTAAATCAAAGATACTAGAAGCTACTTTATCTTGCCAGACCTAGTTCTACATATGAAAATTAAAATTCTCATGACTTTTTTACTAAAATATTTTCAAAACTTATATTAAGTCAAAAGAACCTAACATGTTAACATGATAAAATTGAATTTGGAGAACAACAAACATTTATTGTTAAATAAAATACCATTAAAGAAATTAAAAACAATATTCAAAAATATAATTTACTTCTGATTTATTATTTCTGCTATTCAGACCATGCATTATTTGACCCTGTTACTCAATGTCAGGCTGAACAGCAAAGTCAACTACATATCAACAGTGTAGGCTGTATCCTAACGTTTAATGTCAAGATCTCTCCAACATACATTAAAAAGAAAATTTGTCACTTCCGAGACAAAATAGGATTTGTCAGCTAAACGAGTGAACGCAAATAAATATATGGGCATGTAAAAGAAACAGCATTAGTGGTTAGTCCATGGCAAAGTGGTTAAGGTGACTAAAGCGGATGTGGCTGACTGCCTGGCTTCAGTCTCTTTTCTCTCTCTCTGGTGACTACATGTGCACAATTTAAAAAAATACAGTGTAAGCATAAGAAGAATTTTGACTCTGAAAGAGAAAAAAAATGCATGGACTTTATTTCTTTAAATTTTATTATATGTTAAACTATAGAATATATCCAGGAAAGTGTATTCTACATACTTCTTTAAATGCACAAATATTATATTGCCTTTCAATAAGAGAAAGCTCTTTTAGGATCAGACTTTGGATTTCAAAGTATATATACTTCTTTAACGTTTGATAGATGCTCACAAAGTGAACACAGCTGTGTAAAAAATGCCCACATGAAGAAATAAAATGCTTTCAACAATCCTGATGGTCTCTGTGCCCACCCCAATCACTTGCCACCCAGAGGCTAGACACTCTTTAGACCTCTCATATCGTATTATTTATTGTTTGAACTTTATATAAATGGAATAAATAAGGGAATTCTCCTTGTATTTGTTTTATTAATTAAAATATAATAAGAAAGGGGACCAGCAGTTAGCATAATGGCTATATCGCTGAACTCCCATGTAGTCGACCGTGCTTTGAGTCCTTGACTCGGTGGCTTAAACTCATGCCAGGCATGTGTGCATGTGTACCCAAGATCCCGAGAAGAGAATGGAAGAGAAGGGATTGCAGCATGGTCATCCCCCCTGGGGGGTGATTTCTCACTATCTCTCTGTCTCTCTGGTGAGCACATGTACCCTATAGCAAAAACCTCTCTGAAAAAAATTTTATATATATATATTTATATATATATGAGGAAGGGCAGAAACAGAAGAGAGGGAGAGAAAGCAGAAGGTGGGGGCATTGTTTTCCTTTATTTTCTTTCTTTCTTTTTTTTTTTTTAACTTTATCAGAGGGCACATGTACTTGCCAGAGAGAGACAGAGAGAGAAAAAGAGAGAAATACAAGAAAATACCCTTCCATGGCCACACCACAATCCCTTCCCCTCCATTTTTCTTTTTCTCACCTTTCAGGATTTTGGGCACATATGCACACATGTTTGGCAGGTTTGTTAAGCCACTGGGTTAGGGACTAGAACCATGTGGGATCCACAGCCTTAACTACCATGCCGTGGGTAAACCTGAGAGGTATTTTTAATAGTCTTGCCATGTTCTGATTCTCCTGCTCAGGATCTCAACTAGGACCACAGTCATGTGCCATTCTACCTGGCCTGTTTAGGTTGGGCCAGGAACCAACATGGGCTTCCCATGTGGACTCAGACACTGTGTACTGTACCCTTTTGCTTGTGCCACTGAAGCATTTCCTTTTTTGCTTCTTATTATATCTATGAGAGTTGCCCGTATTTGTGTGTGTGATTCTAATGTGCTCATTCTCATTTGTATATAGCATTCCATTTAGTCTATTCGATTTGTTTATACATATATCCAGTGAACATTTGGAGAGTTGCCAGTTTGAGGATATTATGAATAGTACTGCCCTGAATAGTTTAGAGATTTTGTTTTTGGTGAACATATGTACACATTTCTTTTGAGTATATACTTTGGAGAAATTGCAAGGTCATAATGATGAATATATTCATATATAATAGCTATGAAATTTCTAGTTGCTTTATATCTTTAGCTATAATGTAGTAATAATTAGTACTATTAATCAGTATCACTCACTTACTTTATTCATTAAGTGATCTTTGAAATTTTAGCCACTCTATTGGTAATATTATTGCATTATGGGATCAATTTTCAATTCCCTAATGACTAATAAAGATGATGTTTTTAGGGACCAGCAGTTGGCATAATGGCTATGTCGCTGAACTCCCTTGTAGCCGACCACGGTTTGAATCCTGAACCCGGTGGCTTAAACTCATGCCAGGCACATGTGCATGCATGCCCAAGATCCTAAGAGGAGAGTGGAGAAGGGAATGAGGCATGGCCGTCCCTCCTGGGTGGTGATTTCTCAATTTCTGTCTCTCTGTCTCTCTTTGTGTTTCCGGCGAGTGCATACACCTTGCATGCATAATTCTTGCCAAAAAAAAAAAAAGATGATTTTTTTTTGTATAAATTTATTACTCTTTGCCTGCACAATTCCTATTTTCAGTTTGTGTTTTCTACTTTTTAAAATTGATTATAAGTGTTCTTTATATGTTCTGTGAATGAATATTTATTTTATCCTATGGATTTTGTTTTTACCACTGTAATTATATCTTTTGATGAACAGAAGTTAATATAGTCAAACATATCCATGACTAACAGTTCTTTTGTCCTGTCTTAGAAAGCTTTGCCTCTTCCTAGGTAATAAAGACATGCTCTTATATTTTCTTTTAAAATTCTTATTATTTCATTTTTCATATTTATAGATCCTATCCATCTGGACTTAATTTCTGTAAATAGTGTGAGTTAAGAGTTAGTGTTGTTTCTTGGGACCAGCAGTTAGCGTAATGGCTATGTCGCTGGACTCCCACGTAGTCGACCGCGGTTCGAGTCCCGGACCCGGTAGCTTAAACTCACGCCGGGCGCGTGTGCGTGCGTGCCCAAGATCCCGAGAGGAGAATGGAGGAGAAGGGATTGCGGCGTGGCCATCCCCCCTGGGGGGTGATTTCCTGCTTTCTGTCTCTCTGTCTCTCTCTGTCTGTCTGGCGAGCGCACGCGCCCTATAGCAAAAACCTCTCAAAAAAAAAAAAAAAAAAAGATTTAGTGTTGTTTCTTTACATGGATATCCAATTGACCCATCAAATATGTATTGAAAAAAATACTCATTTTCCACTGCATTGCAATTATCTTTGTCATAAATCCATAGACTATATATGAAAGAGTTGTTTCTGGACTTTCCATTGTGTTTTACTTTTTTTTAAGTTTTTTTTTTTTAATTGCCAAAGTACACATGCACCTAACAGAGAGAGAAAGAGAGCGAGAAAAAAAGCACCCTTCAGTGGAGTATGATCATGCTGCAATTCTTTTTCTCCATTCTTCCATCTTGTCAATATTTCAGGCACCCACACATATGTACTTACTGTGTTTTTTCAAGCTGCTGGGGCTATGATTGAACTGCAGTTGCCATATGGGATAGAGCTCCCTATACACTGGGCTTAATTGCTGTGCTCTAGGGTTGGCCTCTGTTGTGTTTCATTGGTCTTTGTCTATTCTTGTACTGATACTACACTGGTTTAATTAGTTTTATAGTTTTACAATGGATTTTGGTATCAGTTGGTATAAGTTTTCCAGCTTTGCTTTCATCTTCAAGATGACCTTGTCTATTTTGAATCTTTGTATTTTCATATAAATTATAGCATATACTTACTACTTTTTGCAAAAATAACTGCTGAAATTTTTAATGTAATTGTATTGATTCAAAAGATCAATGTTTGGATAACTTACATGCTTAATATTGAGTCTTCTGATCCACACACATGCCATATCTCTATAATTATTTAACTGTCAACTCTCCCCCCTTTTTTTTTAGAGAGGGAGATTTTTACTATAGGGCATGTACGCTTGCCAGAGAGTCAGAGAGAGATAGAAAGTGAGAAGTCACCCTTCAGTGGGGGTAGACATGCCACAATCCTTTCTCCTACATTCTCCTGTCTGGATTTTGAGCATGCACACATACACTCCTGGCATAAATGCTAAGTTGCTGGGTCTGGGACTCAAACTGTGTTCTACTACATGGGAGTCCAGTGATGTAACCATTATGTCCTAGCCTTCCACCCTTTTAGGTAGGGAGATCACCCTACTGCAGAGAGCTGTCTTGCTTCAGGTCATAATGCCTTTTATGTGGGAAGTACACATCTAATTCATGTTGAATGAGGGTATATAAAGATCTGGCTACATCAACTGACTCTGGGGTTATAACAGTTCCTTGTAGGAAACCCAAACTGTTGCTCCATCTACATTGAAGCTCAACCTCTTCTTCTGTTTAATTCTGCTTTTCCCCTTTACTTTCTAGGATATTGCTATCATGCACGAAGCTTTGAAAATTCTTTTGGGATCATTAAGTACAGATACAGGGAGGAAAGAAGAAAGAGAGAGAGAGAGAGAGAGAGAGAGAGATCTCAGAGAAGATGACACAGAGAAAGTTGTTTTCTTAACACACTAAGCCATTGCACAATATATCCAGTGCTAGAGCCATCCATCCCTAGATGGGCTATGGGTATGATTCACTAATAAACTCCTACTGTAAGTCATTTGAATAATACTATTACTTGCAGATAAAAAATGTCTAGAAGAAATAACTTTTGCATCAGTTTTATTGCCATCTTCTATGTTTGGATAGTAAGAGAGAAAATTTAAAAGTTCTTACTAAAATCTAGATTATGAGATCTATCATATTTGCCTTTAAATATAATTGAAATAGCATGACATTTTTAAAAAAGGTTTTGTTTACCACACAATGTGTGCACTCACTGGAGAGAGACAGAGAGAAACATGAGAGGGAAAGTGAAAAATAACCCCCCAGGGGAGATGGCCATGCTACAGTCCCTTCTTCTCCATTCTCCTCCTGGAATTTTGGGCACACAAACATACATGCCTAGGATAATTTTCAAGCTGCCATGTTGGGACTTGAACCATGGTTTGGGCATGTGGGAGTCCAGAACATTAGCCACCATGCCACCTGCTTGCTCCAGTATGGCTTGTTTTCATGATTGTGATTCTATATCTAAGATTATTTTATCTGTTATTTTTGTATAGTTTTAAGAAATTAAAGAGTTTTAATATTCAGATATTACTATATTATCCTTTACTTTCAATAAGAGAAAGCTGTTTTAGGATAAAAATTTATCTGAATATATTAAAAACTTCAAAAATTTTGTGGAAAATGGAATTAAAATATAGGTTTATTTTGGTGAGAAAAACTGAAATTCATGCATAGATTTTTTTCATAATACAGATTTTTCCATGAACTTTTTGGGGAAGTTTATAACTTCTTCCTTTTGAATTAGACTAGACTGCAAAACGTTTGCTCAGGTTTGAGTAACTGAAAGTAACAACCTAATTTTTGCTTATTTTTGTTTTATTTTATTAATCAGCAGTCAATTCAAAAAATATACATGATGTCAAGATTTCAATCAAGAGGAAGCTCTCTTTTGCTTTCTTGGTGTTTCATGGAAGCAAATCCTAAACCAGTGACCTCCGCAGAATAAGGAATTTCTCAGGTTAAAAGGCTAAAGCACCTGGGCATGATTAGTTTTATAATTTTAGATTTGTTAATGAGTGGAGGATGAAAGAGGAGAAAGACATTAGTATTCAGAGGTCTGCTGTTTTACTCTAAAAATATTTCTAAAAGAATTGTCAAAGGCCTCGTGCCCTTGCTACAAAGAGAGAGAGAAGAAAAGCGAGACAGCATTCCCTAGGAGACATTGTCACACTGCAATCTCATCTCCATTTCTTCCTCCTTTGGGATTTCAGGCATTTTTCTCAAGCCAGGGTCCTGGACTTGAACTGCACAATCGGCCATGCTGAATCCAGTGCCTTAACCACCATGCCACAGGCTAGAAATTTTTATACATCTTAGAGACATATTTTTGTACTTTATTTTGTATTGTGTCATCACTGAGCCACCTCCAGTTCAATGCTATAAATATCTTAGAATGTACTCAATATGATTAGTCTTTTCTTCCTAGTTAGGGATGAGGAGGGTAAATAAAGTGAAAAGTAACTTTTGTCTCTTAAACTTGAGTTGGTCTCAAATATAAATAATTTTACAAGTGTTCCCTCCTTTTGGTCTTTGTTACTATCCTTTGCACATAAATCATCCTTTGAAATTTTAGAGGACATTGAAGGACGAGAATGAGAAACTATTTCAGATTTGCATGTTCTTTTAGTATGCTTAGTGTTCTGCTATGTACTTTAAACTCTGTGCTATTTTTGTTTTAACTCTTTTTTTCCTTTTAGCGTGATCAAATTAGGAGCAACCTAAGAATATATTATATTCACTTACTTTGCTTGGGGGATGTTTTTATATATTTAGATAGTAGCTTGGATTCTTCCATCATTCTTTCTTTTATCGTATATGTGTGCCAGTTTTATAACCTGTATTTAAAAATTCCATTTGTTTTCTTCATTATCTTTCAGAAGACATACTAGAACATGTAGGAGGAGACAAAGGATTTGTAGAACAAATCAGATATATTAACAAGGAATTGAAGAAGAAGCAAAGGCTGACAGGGCAGACGTTTATGGAAGTATTCCCTAATCTGGATACTACATGGTAAGTGGGTAAGTCTACAGGTTAGTATCAGAATTCCACACTTGAAGAAAGGTATTTAAAACTTTGTAGAGAAAAATTAGTGTTGTAATGTATTTGAGGCTTAATTTGCTTACTTATGAAAATACACACTTACTGAATATATTATATGCTAGGTAATGTACTGGCGCCAATAATTTAAATACTAATAGTAAAAATAAAAGAGGTACTTTAAATAATCCTTACAATATACCTACCACTGTTTTATACACTGTAGGACACCATGCAACAATGGTGAAAATATTTTAAAACTACATTTCCAGGTGCGAGCTGATGGTGTAGTGGTTAAGGTTTAGACTCCCACAGGGCCGAACATGGTTGAGTCCTAGACCTGACAACTTGAAAATCATGTCAGGCACGTGTGTGTGTATGCCCAAGATCCCAGGGAGAGAAGAAGGGATCGCAATGTGGCCATTTTCCTTGGAGGGTGATTTCTTACTTTCCCTTTCACTTCTCTCTCTGGCTCTCTAGTGAGTGCACATGCCCTATGGCAAAAACCTTAAAACATTCCAGAGAAGATGAACAGCCGAAAATAGAAAAATTAAAACAAAGGAGGAAAAAAAAATTAGCAAGTATCCTCAAACAGAATCCATCTATATGCTTACATGGACAGGGATACACTGATATGTTTCAACTATTATGTGATAGGATTAATAAATAAACATAAACATTTAGCATTGAGCTTTATAAAGACCTTTCTTTTGAGAACTTTAAAAATATTGTTATGTCACTTTTGACCTATTAACAAACTAAAACTCTAAAATCTTGACATTCTCAACTATATTACATTTATCTAAAAGACAGACATTGTTTTTGAACTTACACTGTAAATAATCTAGTAAATAAATAGTTAATGCAAGTGAATAATGCCACATTTATATAATATTAAGGTAAGACGATATTGCAGTAAGCTACACACAGACTTGCAGATTTATCTGGGAGGCTCTTTGATGGGCCAGATCATGAGAGAAACAGATATCTGAGACAAAGTAATTCAGCAAGATAAGATAATGTCCTGGGATAAGTGCCTTTGTATGAGAAAGTTGGGGTAAGGCATTATAATAAGGGAGAACCATCACAGGCATATACCCATACACCAAGTATATGGGTGAGACTTAGTTTTTAATCAGAGACAGAGTATTCTGTGATATATCTTCTGGAAGCTGGGAAGTATTGGAGAACATGTTTTGGTTTTATTACATTTATAAGCTCCTTCTAAAAGTCTAAAGTCTATAAAGACACTGACTTTCTTTATGACTTGGAAATACAGCACAGAAGACAATTCAAAGCAAAAGTCAATTATAAATGCTCTTATGCATGCCATAGAAATATCTTGATAGAAGCATTTATGTCTCTATGGTAATTTCATGGTAGAACATTTATTTTAATGCAGAAATTGTAAAATATCTCATTTACCCTATGAAAATCTTCTTCCTTTCTAGTTACTATATTAATATTGTCATCTGTTTAGTTCCTTTTAGATAATACTAGTTACAAAGCAAAACCTGACAAATAATACCATTAGGGAGTTTAATTTCCTTGTGGAATTTAACTCAATTAGTGGAATTATAAAATATAATTATCATTAAAATTTTCATTTTCTTTTCTTATCAAAAATGTATTATGACTATTTTACAGTGACAAAGTGAAATTAAAATTCAGAAAAGGAAGCTATAAATATTCCCACTGGCAAAATTTCTTTAGAATTTACAATTGTATTTATCTGTATTACTGTGATTAAAATAAAATTAGAATGGTAGCATATAATTCTTGATGATTTGTGACAAGGATCTCAGGAAGCAGAGAATTTTGAGTATTTTTGTTAGTCACAGTTTGTGGTCATTTATTGAGTCCTTAAATTTATATAAGATTTCTACCCACAAATACGTAGGGTTTGTAAGTAAGAAACTTGTCCTTCTCTTTTTGGCTATCTCATATGTGTGCTTTCATTCTCAACTCTTTTATACCCTTCCATCTTATCCCCTCCCCAGGAAAAGTTTTGAGCTATTTTATCCTTTGACTATCAACCAGTCAACCCAGAAGCATGTGTACCTCTACCCATTGCACTCTTTTGGTTATGAGTAGATTTCGCTGTACCTTTCAAAGGTCAGCCTGTGCTGAGTCTTACTCTCTATATTTTGGACAATTTTATTTCTGTATATCATTCGAACCTCTCTGTTTCTTCCTCAGTTTCTCTGTCCCTACTCAAGTATCCCTATCAGACATCACCAAAGTGGTAGAGTGTGAGAAAAGAGAAAGCAGTAATCTCCTCCCCACCCCACCCCCAAATAAAGTAGACAATTAGACACAAACCAAAATAACCTGAATGTGCTCAAGAGTCGGAGAGTTCATTTAAGAGTCTGTAGCAACCCAGTAAAAAGAAAAGAAAAGAAAAGAAAAGAAAAGAAAAGAAAAGAAAAGAAAAGAAAAGAAAAGAAAAGAAAAGAAAAGAAAAGAAAAGAAAAGAAAAGAAAAGAAAAGAAAAGAAAAGAAAAGAAAAGAAAAGAAAAGAAAAGAGGGGAGGGGAGGGAAGGGAAGGGGAAGGGAGAGTGGAGGGAATGGGAACAGAGGGGAGGGAGGGAGAGGAGAGGAGAGGAGAGGAGAGGAGAGGAGAGAAGAGAAGAGAAGAGAAGAGAAGAGAAGAGAAGAGAAGAGAAACAAAAACAAAACAAAACAACCCAGAAAATATTCACATAAGTATCACTGGTTAGCTCATTATACCTGAGATGCCTGAAGTTAGCAGTGAACAATGAGGTTGGAAGCTAATAATATCAGCTGTGAGGCAGGAAATAGCATAGTTCCCAGTGGCTTGCTCCACAGAGGAGACCTGCATCACTTGCCACTGAGGTGAACAGCAGCCATTTTTGCCAGGAAACTTTCAGCAAGGAGATACACTGCACACTCTCACGCCACCAGAAGCAGCTGCTGTCAAAGCCACCATCTCTCCCAAACTTATGCATGCATGCTCTTGGCCTCTGAGCTGCAGCCACTCTGCAAGTTCCCACACTCCAGACCCTAGCAATGTGGCTGCACTGCACCCAGCTATGCCTCAGACACAGGAGCCATTGCCATAGCAAACTAGTTCACACTCAGGGTCCTGGAGTCAAAGTCTCTCTGTTTGCTCATGCTTCAGATACCAGCTCAGCCACCACTGAGAACCAGTTCATGTGCTGGATCCTGGCTTCAAATTTAATCTGATGTCAGCAGACAGACCTCCCCAGAGACTCTACTGCTGTGCTGTCACTGTTGCCAGAACTGCTGCACCCCACCTAGCTGCTGTTCTCACATCATCCCAAAGGGAGAAATCTCTCTCCACTGAAACCAGCCTGGGAAGTTGAAAGAGTAATTGTTTCACCAAATGCAACAAGAAACATTAAAAACTGAGAAAAGATACCATCAAAAGAATATAACAATTTGCCAGCAGCAGCTTCCCCTGCCCCCAAGAAATGGAGACCTATGAATTTCCCAACAAAGTAATCAAAAGAAAATATAGAGGAACAACTCAACAAAATCAGTAAAACAATAAACAAAATTATAAATTTTAAAAATTTTTATTTTTTGAGAGAGGAGATAAGCACCCTCAACAGTATGTCCATGTCATGACCCAACTCCAGTGCCAGCCAGCTCAGATTACAGACTTGCACACACACACACACACACACACACACACACACTCACCTGGAGTGCCTAGTGAGGCCCAAGGAAGCAAATCTGAGAGCATTTTTATATGGGCCACATGCTCCATGACCTGGCCCCCAAATTAGAAATTTAACAGAAAGACTGAAGCCAGCTCAGATTACAGACACGCACACACACACACACACACACACACACTCACCTGGAGTGCCTAGTGAGGCCCAAGGAAGCAAATCTGAGAGCATTTTTATATGGGCCACATGCTCCATGACCTGGCCCCCAAATTAGAAATTTAACAGAAAGACTGAAATCAGACAAAAAGAACCCAGAAGTTTTGGAACTGAAGAATTGCATGAAGGAAATAAAAAAAATGCAAAAGAGAGCATCAGTATTTGCATACATTAATCTTTACGAGTATTAATATGCAGGCAGAACTTCACTTAGCAAGTTTTCCATATATGTGAGTTTAATCACCCTAGTTTACTTAGATAATACCAGTTCCCAAACAACATGGGTCAGACATTAGCTACCATGTTATATTATCTGTGAATAGTTGCATAGAGGACAAATGAAGCCTGCAAATCACAAATAAGCAGCTTAGTCAGTGACCAATCATATCACCTGTTTTAGTGTCAGTTTGTGATTGGTTATTGCAGTCTGCTGCTCAGTACATGAACAAACAGCAAAGCATAGAGTTATATCTCCTGCTTTTCTCTCACAGATAAATCCATGTGACATTTTACAAAAAGATAATTAAAATAGAAAACTAGTCAACTAAGAGGAAAGTACTACCCCAAATTAAAACTGATAATATTGAGAGCGAAATTTGAATAGAACATTAATGGATTATAGGAAAAATAGCTGACTGTGGGAATTTCGTGCCTTCACTCAATGGTCTCTAGCCTTATCTTAGTGAAGCCTTATCTTGGTAAAGGTGAATTTACTGAAATAAATGAGAAAAGTGGTTGTGATGAAAAGGATGAAGATGTCCTAAAGGAAGTATGCTAGAAAAGCTTCATATTATAGAATCTCTCAGAGATATTTCAAGACATTAAAAATGCAAAGGATAAAAGGCTCAAAACTGTTCCAAACTTTGAAAGAAGTGTAATTCTCACTCAAGCATAAAAAAAGATGTTCACTCTATAAGCAATAGGAATAGAAGTCAAGCATTATTTAAACTACTCTTGATAGTTTTTTTCAAAGAAATCAAGTACTTCCTCAATGTTTTTAATGTTTTAAATTCATATTTTAAATAAACAATAGCTGTATTTCCATTTTCCTACACATTTATAACTGAGAGTTAATAGAGTTTCTAATCTTTTGATGAAAAAAATTAAAGATCACCAAAAAAACCATACCCATTTCCAATTTATTATATATGTTGCTTGCATGACTTTAACTTAAGGATTCCACACTATCATATAAAGTCAGGAATTCCTGCTTTTATGAGTATAACCATTAACCTGATCAAATATTTCCATCACTCCAGAAAGGTCTCTAGTGACCTATTCGATCAAACCTAACCTCTCCTTTGATTTCCCTCACTATGGTCTGTTCTCATACTTCATATATTATAAATAGCATCATATGCTATACACTCTTCTGCCTGGTATTTTTCCTGGTATAAATAAAGTATGGATAATATCAAGAAAGTTTTTCACAAGTATTTATTTCTGGATATATGTTTGATTTCTTTTGCATAAATGTATCTATGAATCAAATCAGTAGGTTATGGGATAAGTTAAATATAATATTATAGAAAACTGCCAAGATACTTGGAAAAGTGACTAAAAAGTTTTCAACAACCTACTCTTATTGTATAAAGGTTTGGGCTGTTTTGCATCTTCATTAATATTTAGTGTTGTCAGGTTTTTCTTCTGGTTAATTTTTGGTTTTTGTTTGTTTATTTTTTAAATTAGTCATTCTGAAAGGTATCAGTGTATACCTGTATTTCATTTTTCCCCCTCAAGAACAAAGCATTGAGTATATTTTCAAGTGCTTATTTGGTATGTGTATATCTTATTTTGTAATCAAGAAATTCAGATTTTTTAAAAAAATTAATAAAATAAATAGTGCTTTTCACACATTTTTCTTCCTAACTCATCATGAAAATCACATAATTGTACAGCACACAGAGGTTGCCTGAAAAGGCAGCTCAAGGCCTCAAAACAAATGGCTCTTTGCTACTGACTCTCTGTCTCCATGATAAGAGGATACATGTATGATTAATTCATTCATATCATACATGTGTGATTTATTCATTGCACACGATTCTACTCCAGCACTTTTATGGAATGTACTTAGAGTAAAAAAATCCTGGGACCAGCAGTTAACGTAATGGCTATGTCGCTGGACTCCCATGTAGTCGACATGGTTCGAGTCCTGGACCTGGTGGCTTAAATTCACGCTGGGCGCGTGCACATGCGTGCCCAAGATCCCAAGAGGAGAATGGGGGAGAAGGGATTGCGGCGTGGCCATCCCCCCTGGGGGGTGACTTCTCACTTTCTGTCTCTCTGTCTCTCTCTGTCTTTCTGGTGAGTGCACGCGCTCTATAGCAAAAACCTCTCCAAAAAAAAAAAAAAGAGTAAAAAAAAATCCTCTGACAAATTAATGAAGAACAAAATTGGGATGTAAATGAACAATAAGAATGAAAGGTGGTCACATCAAAACCACAGTGAGGGATCACTAAATCACAGTCTATGATAAAACAAAAACAGAAAAAAAAACAAGCAAAACCAAAACAAGAAGTACATGTGCTAGCAAAGTTGCAGAGAAGAAGGGAATCCTTGTGTACTGCTGGTAAGGATGTAAATTAGCACAGCCACTGTGGAAAACAGTATGGCGCTTCCTAAACAATGTAAAAACAGAGCTATAGTATGGGCCTGCAGTCCTGCTCTTGTATATTTGTCCGAAAGAGAGGAAGTGACTCTGTCAGAGACATTTGTGCATTTGTGTTTATTATAGCATTATTCACACTAGCTAGGGTGTAGAATCAATCTAAACTCTCAATAGCTAATGAAAGAATGAAGAAAATATCTATACCATGGTATTCTACTCAGCCATAAAGAGAAATGAAATCCTGTCATTTGATACAAATGGGATGAATTTAGTGGAAATAATGCTAAATGTCCCTGTCTCCCTTCTTGTACAATCCAGAGGAATATTTTTATCAACTATTTTGTAAATGCAAGTTTTTTAGTAGCTCTAGAAACATTTTTAAGAAGGAGAGAATCCCACCTCATCCCATTTTTTAAGTGTAAATGCTTTTTTTTAAGAGGTGAAATCATTTACTGGTTGTTTATTTTTCAGTACAACCAGAAAACAGTGGGATATTGACTTACAGGAGGCTTTGACTCTCTTGAGTGTCAGCTTAACATTCCATAGGTGGGGGTGGGTGGGTAGTTTTTATATCCTAAATAGAAAGCATACTAAATGGCAGTTTGGAGTCACAGTCATGCATTTAATGTGTCTTGAATATTTTAAATGAGTTCTATTATGTTTTTTAGTAGTATTTTTTCCTAAAAAAAACTACTCTTTGATTGTTGCTCTCCCTGTCAGAATTGTGTGCACTCTGTAACATCTTTGGTCATGGTAGTCCAGTTTTCCTAATAATTCTGTTAATGTGCTGTGAAAGATTGGAAATTTGAAGTAGATAGTCTGTATGATACTAAATTGTGATTTGGTGGGACTTACATAACAGCTTTCAACATTTGAAGACAGTGGTTCTTGATATCCTCGTAAGGAAAATTTACCTACAAATTTGAAACTAGAATGTCACTGGAATAACTTAAAAAGAATCACTATATTTGGCTTTTTAAATTTTTGGTATGTATGTTAAGAATTGGGTACAAATTGAAATGTCTGTAGTGATCCTTGACACAACCAATAAATCTCAATTACAAAACTGAAAAAAAAAAAAAAAGAAATATGCCAAGCTATGAAAGTGAGTACTGTGTCCCTGCTTAGCATATACTGAATATCTGTACTCTATGGTAGAAACTGAAGGCTTTAATGGCAGAAATGGAGAGAGTAATGGTAGATACCAGAAGCTGCATAGGACCAGGTGGAGAGGGGTGGTTGGGAGAAGATGACTGAATGTATGTATGTATAGACTTGATTTAATTATTATATAATGTATAGTATGCATGGTTTGAAAAACCATACAGTACCCCACAAAGATGTACAATGAGTATATGTTACTAGAAACCACAACAAAATAAAGAGAAAATGGCAAAATTCTGTAAGAAAATAGGAACGTTAAATGAAGTTGTGATAATAATAAAGTGTGATTAAACAAAATATTGAACATTCCACGAACCATTAGAAACTGAATCAAAAGAAAAGTAGTCCAAAAGCAATCCAAAGGCCCAGATGGAATTAAGAGTCAGTTCTACCAAACTTCCATTGCTAGAATCGTTGCTGTCTTTGATGTGTATCTTAAAGAACAAGATAGGAAATGCTGTCTATGTTCTGAAGCCAACATAAACTTGCTATAAAATGAAAACTTGGACAGAGCGTAGAAAGAAAAGGACAGTCCATTGAAATACTCCTTAAAAGAGCCCTGTACTAAGCCTCTAAAATCTCAGGATGATCTACCAAAAATATCTAACTGCCTGGTAGAAATAATCTAAAAACCCTCAGAAGGAATATAACAAAAAGCAGAGTTTCTAAAAGAGATCATCTATAAAGTTCAGTATATAATTAAATCTGTAGATATATCTGAATAAAAAGAAAAATTCGCACAACCAAAAGAAACATGTGTCGATCTGTTCTGTATCACACGAAAATTGTACATTTATTTAAGATCTTATGAAATTTCTAATGATTAATTGAGATTACTGGTGAAATTTTTTTTTAGTTTATTACTGCCAAATTACCTTGTGATTATGAGTTCTACTTTTAATAAATTATAGGAATCTAAATTTAAATTTAATTAGTCACAAGATAGAAGTCATGTTAATCCCTCTCCAAAAAAAAAGCAGGAATTAGACATAGAAGAGAAACCCAGAAATAATCTATACTTCTAAAATTATTACAAATATTTAGTTAGCCAATGATATTTTAAAGTGTCATTTTCTCTAGTACATTTTATATGCTTACCTGCATTGTTCTTTTTTTTTTTTTTTTTAGAGGTTTTTGATATTGGGTGCATGTACTCACCAGACAGACAGAGAGAGACAGAGAGACAGAAGGCGAGAAATCACCACCCAGGGGAGATGGCCATGCCGTAATCCCTTCTCTTCCATTCTCCTTTGGGATCTTGGGCACGCACGCACATGTGCCTGGCATGGTTCTAAGCCACGGGTTCGGGACGCGAACCGCTGTCTACTACATGGGAGGCCAATGACATAGCCATTATGCTAGCTGCTGGTCCCATCTGCATTGTTCTATTGTATTAAATGTAGATTTTTGTATACAAATAAGAGGCTGCAAGCAAAAATTTTAAATTTATTCAAGCTAAACTGTTTAGAGATCTATGTCTTTAAAAATGTTTTCTTCATTGCTTTGCACTTTTTAAGTTTATTTTTACTATTAATGTGGCTATTTAAGTTATAAAGAGTTAATGGATAGATTCTAGACTAATGAAAAATGAAAATGTTTTCTCCTGATCTTGATTTATGCTAAGTGACATATATTACCTTGAACATAAGGTAATGTTAAACATAAGTTGAATCATGTTATTTTTAACAACCTGTACTAGTAGAATGAGGGAATCATAGTTATTACGTTTAATACATTTTACATGCTTTATTTTTAAAATTTTATTTATTTATTTATTATTCAGTTTGGCCAGAGAGAGACAGAGTTAGGGAGACTCAGAAAGCATACCGCCAATTACAGGACTCGAACTGTGGCCAGTCATACGGGAATCCAATGCCTTAACCACCATGCCACTTGCTGGCTCCCATTTTTGCCCATTTTAAAAAAGGATTTGAAGCCTACTTATAATTATGCTACATTTTGTGCATCCTATTCTCCAGTTCTTTGAGGAAAATTTTAAAATTATTAAATACTAGGCTGGCAGGTGGCATGGTGGTTATGGCATTGAACTCCCACATGGCTGACCATGGTTCAAGTCCCAGACCTGACAGCTTGATTTCTACATCTCTCTCTCTTTCTGTAGCTCTCTCATCAAGTTGAATAATAATAATAATAAATAAGTAATCCTTTAAAATTATTAAAATATAAAATAAATTGGTAACACTATGTATAGGCTTTTTGTTTACCCTTTTCCAAAAATATGAAATGATGATTCATGTTAGATTATTTTAAAATAATATACCAGAATACCAAAAAAAAAAAAAATCAAAAAGACCACCAACACCAAAAAGATTGATGTTTTAGGTATATGTGAAGTAGGCCAAGGGCATATATTTTGGTATGGGTATGTATGTGTATGGGCACATAGTGTTACTAAGTCATTTATTTCAACTGTCAAATACAAACGACCTACAGTAGGTAACAGATTAAGGCACAAAGCATATGGTTATAACTAAGTAAAGTGAGATAATAGACTTATTCTGATGACAATGACATCGCCTGTGGTGACACACTTCAATCAGATATACTTTTAATATAAACTGAGCAATGTCTTAAATGTCCTTTAGCTCTTAGTTTTCTATGAGAGCCACTTTCTTCAGGTTTAGTAAGCCTCACCTCATTAATAGGCAAGTCTAGGTTACTTTCAGGAAGCATTTAATATAAATGTGTATGATTTAAGAACACTCTATAGAAGTTTATTCATCTTAAACAAAAGTTTGTTCCTGGCAACACAGAAATTCATAATGTAAATTTCTTCTTGAAAATACTTAACTTGGTTTCTTTACAATTATCCATAATCTGCTATACAAGACATTATAGTGCAAAAACAGATTGGCATAAGTATGATACATCTTTCATTTATATTAAAATTCACAATGCTTCCTAATACATTTCAGTATCTCATCTCATATAATGTCTTCATATTTAGTTTCTAATTTAAAAAATAGCACCTTTTCATACTTTTTTCTCTTTTTTATTATCATCTGATACAGAACTCACTACAGAAGTGCTATAATTCATGTTTCTAGGGAGAGAGCGTAGTGGCTAAAAAAAAAAAGAAGAAAGAAAGAAAAATGAAAAACACAGCTGTTATTAGTGTCTTGGGCAATTTCAATTTAGATCTGTTAATTTGACATCTTATAAACAGCTTCTGTTTTTTCTGTAAACTAGGACACCATATTTAGCAACACAACAAATTTGCTCAGCATTATAAATCAACAGTGCAAAACATTTATATTTTTATTCCCTTTCATAATAGACAGACATACTAATTTTAAGAATCACTGAGTACTTCAGCAAGAGATCCTCAAAAATTTTCACTGATCCATTGTAAACTCAATATAATATATTCTATTTCATTTTATATACATATTTTTTTTGGGGGGGAGAGATTTTCACTGTAGGGCGCGTGCGCTCGCCAGAGAGAGAGAGACATAGAGACAGAGAGCGAGAAATCACCACCCAGGGGGGATGGTCACGCCGCAATCCCTTCTCCTCCATTCTCCTCTCGGGATCTTGGGCACGCATGCACACGCGCCTGGTGTGTTTCAAGCCACCAGGTCTGGGTCACGAACCGCGGTCGACTACGTGGGAGTCCAGCGACATAGGCATTATGCTAACTGCTGGTTCCCCTCATTTTATATTTTTAACAAAAATGGCAAAGATTTATTTACTTATAGGGAACAAATTTCTTTTTAAACTTTTTGTTAATTTGTCTATTTACTTGTTATGATTTTCAAGTTGGTAAATCTGGGACTTGAACTGCTCTTGGCCATGCGGGAGTCCTTAACCACCATGCTTTCTGGTGATCCCAAGATAACTTTGTTTTCAGTTTTCAAGTCATTATGAAAAGGACTGGTGAAGTAAGAAATAGAGGATGTAAAAAGCAGCCATAATAAATGAGAAATCTCTATAAATATCTCGATAATAACTGTATCTATCTGAGTTAAGTATGGAGACACTAGGGAGCATAACAGAAGAGTTGTATGCATTGGAGTTCCTGAAATAATATTCTGATGAAAAAAATTGGAAATTATTTTTTGTTTGACATTTGTTTTTAATTTTGTGTAGATTCAAAGAATGGTTTGGATTTAGGCAGACATAGATGAAGGAGTAATATAGATAGATGGTAGATGAATTATAAAATGCTATGGAGCAGCTTAAAGCAAAAAAAAATAGTTGTATAGAGACAAAAATAAAGTGATAATTACAAGTAAAATGTTAAGGGCAGCAGGTGGCTTGCTGGTTAAGGTACTAGACTCCCACAAGGTTGACTGTGGTTCGAGTCCTAGGCCTAGCAACTTGCTTTCTCACTTTTCTTCTCTCTCTTTTTGTCTCTTTCTTGTGAACACATACGTCCTGTAGCAAATTTAAAAATAATAATAATGATAAATGAAATAAAATAAATAATTATTATTTTTCTTTTTTTAAATTTTACTTCAAGTTCTTTTATACATTCAATTACATTATTTAGCTTGCAAAGTGAATATTCCAACATGTGTACATTTATCTCCAGTCCAGATGGTAATACTATAAAGTTATCTTCAACAGATAATACCCCATTTATTTGTCCTATTATTGTTTTGCCTCTCTATTTTTATCCTTAATGTCCTTCCTCAGACTCTACTCCTTCACTCACCCTCTTCCTATTCTATATCTGGTATTCTCAACAATTTACTGTGTTTCTGTATCCTTTAGTCACTCTGTTTTGGTTGCAGGGTGCGGACACTTGGTATATTCTAAGTGAAAACATGCAATGTCTCTCTTTCATAAACTAGCTTGCTCCACTCAGCAGTAAATCTTCCATATTCATCCACTTTCTGTCAAAAGCCAGGGTCTTGTTGTTTGTTATGGCTGAGTAGTATTCCATAGAGTGTATGTACCACAGTTTTTCAATCCATTCATCTGTTCGTGGGCATTTGGGTTAGTTCCATATCTTAGCAATTGTAAATAATGCCTCAATAACTAATGATGTGCAAGCACTTTTCTGATTTAGAATTCTTCTGTCCTTTGGGTAGATACCAAGGAGTGGGATTGCTGAATCATATGGTAGTTCTATTTGTAGATTTTTGAGGAATCTACAAATTGTTCTCCACAGTGGCTGGACCAATTTACATTCCCACCAGCAGTGTAAGAGATTTCCCCTTTCACCACATCCCCACTAGCATTTATCATTTTTTGTTTTTTAAATATTAGTCATTTTGACTGGGGTTAGGTAGAATCTCATGGTTGTTTTGATCTGCATATCTCTTACAATGAGGGATGTTGAACTGTTTTTTCATATGCCTTTTGGCTATTCGTATGTCATCCTTAGAGAGTGATTTTTTCAACTTCTCTCATCTTTTAATAGAGTTGATTATCTTTTTTTTGGGACAGCTGCTTGAGTTTCTTGCATATTCTGGTTATCAGTCCCTTATCTGATGCAAAGTTTACAAAAATATTTTCTCATTCTGAGGCCTGTCGATTCGATTCACACTAATTACTGTGTCTTTTGCTATGCAAAGACTTTTTAGTCTGATGGAATCCCACTTCTCTATTTTGGGTATTATTGACTGTACTTTGCAGATCTTTTTGACATATTTTAAGAAATGTTAAAAACAATAACTATAGCACAATGGCATTTTTAAAAATTACAATGTGCTTTAAATAAATAGGATAAGCTTTCAGATTGAAAGTCATAAATCATAACCTAGATAAGTAAGAACAAACAAAATGGACTATTTAACTTTAAATAGAAAGACACAAATAAATTAAAAGAATTTTAAAAGACCATAATATACTAATAATAATCAAAAGGAGACTGGCATGGTGATATTAATATCATGTTGAATAAATTTACAGTAAGATATATGAGTAACATAAAAGGTGTTATTTCATAATGGTAAAACTGTCAATCAAGAGAACATAAAAATTAATGTATGCAGCAAGCATAGATAGAATGCAAGAAAAATATGTGGAGAATCCACAACAATAGTCAGGAATTGTCACATTTAAAAAAATAATCTATAGAGTAAATATACAGAAAATCAATAAGAATATAAAATACTTAAGAACAGTCAACCAATTTAATGTGGTTCACTTTTTTATTTAATTTTTTAAGATTTTGACCATTGGGCATATGTGTTTGCTGGAGAGAGACAGGAATAGTGAGAAGTCATCCCCCAGGGGGTATGGCCATGCCACAATCCCTTTTCCTTTAGTCTTACTCTTAGGATTTTGAGCACATATGCACACGTGCATGGCTTGATTTTTCAAGTTCCCAGGTCTGGAACTTCAACCACAGTCACCCATGTGGGAGTCCAGTGCCTTAACCACCACACCACATACTGGTCCCTAATGTGTTTTATTTTTATAGGTCACTTCTTTTACATCCACTTGTTGGTTGTCAAAGTTTTATTAAAGAAAGTATATAGAAATATGGTTTTGGAAAATATGAAGAAAAAGCTGTGGCATTTGGATTCTTTTAGTTTCTTCTTTTTAACTGTAGCAAAAATATATAGAATTTAAAATTTGTCCTTTTAACCATGTTTAAATGCCTGGTTTAATGACATTAAATACATTCATATTATTGTGCAGCCATTACTACAATTCATCTTCAGAACTTTTTCAAGACTTCTCAAACTGTAACTTTGTATTACCCTAACAACAAGTGATGTTGATCATCTTTTCATGTATTTATTCACTATTTGTGTATATTTTTTTGAGAAATGTCTATTTAACTGCACTGCTCATTTTAAAAATCACACTGTTTGCTTTTTGCTGTTCAGTGGCAGGAGTTCCTCATTCATTATGAGTTTTGATTACTGATCAGATATATGATTTGCAAATATTTGCCCCATTCCCTGCATTGCCTTTTATTTCATTGGTAGTATCCTTTAATGTACAAAAGATTTTTATTTCAATGTAGTACAACTCATTTATTTCTTTTGTTGCCTGTGCTTTTGGTATTATATCAAAGAAACTATTACCAAATCCATTGTCATTAAGCATACCCTTAATATTTGCTTCTGTGTGTTCTATTGTGGCATTGGATTTGAATTAGAGATACCACTGTAAAGTTGTGAATATGTGAATGTAAACGGTGTGCATAGCTGGTATTTGAGCTTAGTTTCCAGGTAACTTTCTCTACTAAGGTGATAATGAGATATGAGCAAGGAAAGAAAATGGTGAGAGTTTACTTCATCTTATATCAGAAAGCAAGGATTTCTCAAAGACTTATGAACCCCTAACAAAGAGTAAATGGATTTAGCTTGAGTGAGCTGCCACTAGCCCAATTTGTCATGTTTGACCATCTGAAAAATGTTAATGATAATGGATTATAAAACATTAACTAAAACAAAAATACATAAGCCTATAAACATGGAGAAAATGCAAAGAAAACAGCAAATTGAAATATCGTATTTTTATAAAATATACTAGCTAGTGTATATAGAAGGAATGATAAAATTTGAACTCCATTAATATGCAATTCCAATTTAATAATTGCTTCGTAAAAAAGGTTACCGATATTAACATTTTAGTGAAGGAACAAAGTTGCCATGGAGAATATCAACTTTTAATTACATAAGTAAATTTAGCTTTACAATGGAAGTATTCCATGGCCACCACCTTAATAAAATGATCAAAAAGCATCATTATCCATAATATAACTAAAATTTCTTCTGCCTGTTATGTGATACAATAAGAAGTATTCATTCTTATCTGAATAGTAGTTTCTCCACAACTGCTAGAATGAGGAAAGAAGTAATGCATTATTGCACGATATGACACGTTCTCAAAGATAACTGGTCCAATCCCTATACAAATTCAATATTATGGAAAAGAAGACCATGAAGTTTGTTCAAGATGAAAAGAAGTTAAAAGTACATAGTAATTATATATGGTCAATGATGCTTCACTAACCTGGAACTAAGAAAAAAGACATATAAAAGACATTTTGGGATGAATAACTGGAAATTTTAAGTATGGTCTACTTGTTAGATAAGATTATTTTATGTTAATTTTTTAGATATAATAATGATGATGTATGAGATACTTCCAAAAATCTATAGAAAATGTAGTTAAAGTATGAATTTATTCTAGTGCAAAAAATTTGAAATCCATGTATACTTTTTTCATAATATGCATTTTATATGAATTTTTTAAGACCCTTCATATTATGTAGGTGATGTCCTTATTTTTAGGAGTTGAATGCTGAAATATTTAAAGAAATTTTATAATTTGTGAAACTTTTAGATGGGTTAGCAATTGAAAGAAACGCAACTGTCACGACTAAAAAAGTGTTAATTGTGCTCTTTTTTCTAGTTTTCTGGTTTTTTTTTTTTTTTCTTAAGATGATTTATTCTGAGAAAGGTAGAGAGAGAGAGACAGCACCCCAAACAGATTTAACACTGGTGTGCACCTCCAGCCTCTGCCAGCCCTGGATCATGGGCAAGGGTGTGCCTGGACTTATGGAGATCTTGGAATCAAACCTGGTTTCTTCTCATGTGGGTCAGCCTTGCAGCATGACAAATATTACCACTGTGCCACTGTCTCCCAGCATTTTAAAAACAATCTAAAGTAGAAGGAAAGAAAAAATGCAGACTAATACCAGTTGGCTCTGTTACTCCCCTACTGTGAGATCTTAGGATAGTTACTTTACCTCTCAGTGCCTGTGAGGCATGTCTACAATGAAGATGATAATGAAACTTACCCCACAGAATTCTGAATTTTGTCAGAGTTACAAATGTCATACATAAAGACATATTTAACATTGCCTAGCATATATTAGGTCCTCAGTTAAGTATCTGTTCCTATTATTAGATAATCTAATCTTAGTAATATTGCCATATTGGGATTTATTAGTCAGAGAACTTTTGAGGAAGGGACTTGAAAATTATTATACTGAAGTCAGTCTTGATGCCATAAATATGGGATACTACCAGGCTTACAACTAAAGAAAAAAAAAAAAGCACAGAATTGATTTTACATATAAGTCTATAAATAAATGGCTGTGCTTCATACAAGGTTGTCAATGAAACATTAAATCATTTTCCAACTAGCCAGCTAAGTACTCCTCATAATCTTAAAGTGAAATTTAATAATACAAGTGGTGAAACTATCATCATTGCCTTCTCGGAATCTGTCAGGAACAGAAGGCACTGTCAGCAACCTAAGAAACTGCTTGCAAAAATGACCCCCCTAGAGGCTTTGGAGCCAAAGGGTAATTAAAGTTGGGCTCTGAGCCACATGTGAAAAGTCTGTTTTATCCTTTTAATTAATGACTGCATTACTACCCCATCCTGCTGTGGTGTGGGACCTCGGCAGAATTAGCACCACTATAAACCACATTAAGGCAAGTTTCCATCAGCAGCATGGCTAACACATAGTTAGTTTAACTTTATGAGGCAATAAATACAGGCCATAACATTGTTGAGTATCAACATCGACATTTTCTCTGTATAGCAAGGAAGCAGTTCACAAAACAGGTATTTACAACATGCTTGGAAGAGCTTCTGTCCCAGAGATGTTGATAACCCAGGGAGCTTCGCGTCATACACTACTTATTTTCTATTCCATGGATTCTGGGCAATTTAAATTTATGTTGCATAAAATGTGTCCATGCAAAATAAGCCTTTTCATTATTGAAGGGTAAGAGAGGGGTTTGGGGGTATCTCTAAGCATTTCATTTTTAGTGTTTTCATTTGATAGAAAGCCATTCACTTTAGCGTAAAGACTTCAGTGTCATTTCAAGGTATTATTGAGTATTATGTTCTTCAGAAGATATTTTTGTTGTTTCTTGCTTGTTATTTTATTCATTTAGTTTTTGCTCCTCTTAAGCTTATTGGACTCGGCCAATTCATGCAAATCTGGAACATTAGATCTCTTTTTACCACTCTAGTTTGCTCAAACTCTCGGCATTATTTTTTTCAATTTTGGGCTTAACTGACATTTAAAATTTGATGTGTTGTTTAAAACAAAAACTTAGAATGTTATTTTATAAAAGAAAAATGACAAGGTATAGTCAATTCTGTATGGTCTGCACACTTGTATGGTAAATGTGAATTTCTTCCAATAAGATTTCTATATTAGGAAACAATTTAAGCATTACTTAATTTTTATTTATTTATGAGCCATTTTATTCAGAAGAAGTGCTAGAAGAATGCAGAAATCTTTACCCAGCTGAAACAAACTGCATAAAGTCCATAAAATATACACATACACACCCTTCAAATATTATCATATACTTCAGTTCACCATACAGAATGTGTGTGCTTGTGTTTAAGCTGGGAAAGACCAGAAGGTTTACATGAATGTTTATTTGGAGTCCACAGTAAAGTATAGAGAGAATCTGGAAAAAGAGAATTATCAAATAGAGGGGCATAAAAATACAGAAAGTTGGCAAGGGATAGCATTCAGATCATATAAGAGAAACTAACCTTCCATAAAAGGAAGGTGCTCTGTCCATTGTAATAGGGAAGGAGTTATACATAGGACCTAATAAAGACTTTCCAACTTGGTGGGGGGAAATGTGGTGGTATAGCTTGTTTGACTTTTTAAAATGTTTTTATGCAATAGAAGTTTGGATTGTTTGAAGAAATCAGAGATAAAAGGAGGAGTCAAATTTGAAAAGAGTCCACCAGGTCTGAAAAATTAAAAATGATTATTAGAGGAAGAATGTAGCAAGCTTTCTGTGCAGTGCCCAGTGAGATCGGTACCAATCTCATAATGGTACCACTATGCTGGATCTATCATCATCATTTTAAATGATAGATACATACATTTTTTTCCATGTCATGATATTATCTTCTAACATTGTATTTAAGGGTTGCACATAATTCATTTAACTGAAACTTTATTGTTGGAAACTTAAGTTGTCTTCTAAATTTTCCTCTTGTAGTCAGTTAGATAAATATCCTGTATCTCTACCTTTAATCTGTGATAATCTTCTTAAAGTAAATTCCTAAAAGTGGAGATGCTGGACCAAACATTTAAAGCATTTTAAATATTTAAAACATTTTAAAAATATGTACATATTTAAAGCAATATTTTAAAAGAATTATTTTATTTTATTATTATTGTTATTATTTTAATTTGATATAAGGTACATGTGCTCACCAGAGAGAGAGAGAAAGCAAGCTGCCATGTCCAGGACTCAAACTATGTTTAGCCAAGTGGCAGGCCAGCTCCTTTAATCACCAGGCCACCTGCTGGACCCTTTAAAGCAATATTTTAAGAAATAGTATTTTAAGGTCTATACTGAAAAGTAGTGATTTCTTCTACCCAATCCTCCTTATATGAAGTCAACTTCCTTAGGAGAACTTCCATTCTTTTGCCTTATTTTTCTAGAATGGTCTCCCCCATCTCTATATTATTTTGTGCTGTTTTGTGTTGACGTTTTAATTTTAGCCTTATTTGGCACGACTTAAGCCAGAAAATAGAAATCTGGCTTGTTCATACATCACCAGTCTACACATACTCGTCTATTTATACATACTTCTTAAATCAATATTTATTTAAAATATTAATATGCTATAATATCATTTTAAGTAGGTGTGTGCTATTATTGCATAGTCATCATTATATTTTTTGTTTATTCCTGGTGTGAATAATGACATCATCTTAAATTTTTCCATGCAACGTATTTCTTTAAATATGGCCAAATATATCAGTTAAGCTCAGTTGGCCCTCTTCCTTCTTTCCTTTTTCTCTCTTCTTTTTCTTTACTTCTAAGAGATTTTTCCTTTCTGTACATTCTGGTTCATCGCAGCAATGGCTGATTTCTTTATTTGATTCACATTTGAAGACATGGGACTTCACCAGTGGATTTCCTGTATATATTTTTTCTTTATCTAATTCAACAAAAATGTTCTTTTAGTTGTTTTCAGAGAAAGAGTGTATGAGAAGAAAATATTCTGAGTCTTTGAATATCTGAAGAATTCTACTATTTAAGTTGATTGATAATGTACCTAGGTATTTGTTCTCACAAATTGCTTTATTTATTCATTTATTTTTTAATTGCCATTGGGTTTGTGCACTCACCAGAGAGTCAGTGAGAGAAAGAGAGAAAGAAAGAAAACATTCCCCAAATGAGCAGCAATCCCTTCTCCTCTATTTCTCTATCCTGTCAGGAATTTTCACACACATACACACACACACACAAACACACACACACACACACACACACACACACATATGTTTTCACGTGCGCGCCTGGCATGGTTTGCCACTGTGGTCAGGATTTGATCCCAAGCAGGGCAGATGGGATTCAGCTCTTAAACACTATGCTATAAGACAGGCCCAAGATAATGCTTCATTTAAAACATATTAGATTTGGGAGTTGCTGTGGTGAAATCAGGTGCCATTCTGATTACTAATACTTAGAATGTGACCTTCATTCTTTCATTTTTCTCTCTGGTATATTGTAGTTTATGCCTGAAATCTATTAATTCTTGTCTGAAATTTATTTTTTATGTTATTTTTAAAAATTTCCTATTCTTATCCTGTCGTGTGAATCTTTTTACATGCATTAGGCTAAACTAATAATTTCTTGTAATATAGTAATTGTTTTCTTAATACCTAGGATATTTGGTGACGGTATAGGATTAATTTTGAAAAATTTCCTCCTCTTCATTTCCAGTGTCTTCTCATTATGGTAGTCATCATGCCAAAACACATACGTGCACACACACACACTTCTCACCTTTTGCTTTCCATGAGTTTTTTTTCTTTAATTTGTATTAATATATAATAATTGCATATATTTGAAGAAGAACAATGTGATTTTATAGTACATTAATACAATTGTAATAATTTATTCTGGATGATCGACACAATCCCATGATTTTTTACAATTTGTTTTGTAAATCTCAGTATTTTTTTTTATTCTAGCTTTTTGTATTTTCTTTTATTGCTCTAAATGAACTTTGCCTTATTTTCCTTTTTGTATTCTCTCATTTAAAATTCTTTTTATAGTTAAGATCTGTTGTTATTTTCTTTTGCTTATTATTTAAAATTGCAGGTGTCCCTCAAATACCTTGCAATCCTTAGGTGTCTGTCATATATGAGACCAAGACACTAGAAACATGATGAGTGTGTTGACTGAAGTTATCTACACATGGCAAGTCTCTCTGATTTAATTAATGGCAGAAATCTGATTTCCAATATTTAATGATTAAGTATATTCTACTCAATTATATAATTTTTGTCTATTTTTCTGTCCTCAAATTATGTTCCCCTGTTACTGTTTCATATTTTATTTTTGGCTAATTGATTATTTTTCAACATTTAATTTCTCTTTCAGCTTTGTAGCCTGTATCTATTTGCATTATTTTTGGTGGCTTCAATAGGGATTTAATATAATTAACAATTTACAGTTCTATTTGGAGTTAATTTTATATTACTTCATATAAAATTTGAGAATATTGTGATTAGGTAGTTTCATATAATCCTTAAATTAAATATCTTTACATGCTTTCCTTTATTCTTTTTTTTTTTTTTTTTTTTGAGAGAGATTTTCACTGTAGGGCGCGTGCGCTCGCCAGACAGACAGAGAGAGACATAGAGACAGAAAGCGAGAAATCACCCCCCAGGGGGGATGGTCACGCCGCAATCCCTTCTCCTCCATTCTCCTCTCGGGATCTTGGGCACGCACGCACACGTGCCCGGCGTGAGTTTTAAGCCACCGGGTCCGGGACACGAACCGCGGTCGACTACGTGGGAGTCCAGCGACATAGCCATTACGCTAACTGCTGGTTCCCTTTTCCTTTATTCTTGATAGAGCATGTACATACACACACGGGGTGGTCATGCTACCATCCCCTTCCTTCACAGGCCTCCAGCTCATATCATCAGATCTTGGGCACTCACATCACACCTGAAGTGTTTTAGGTCTATTGGTGCAGGGATTCAAGCAATGATTTTCATGTGACTTCTAGCATTGAAGTTCAGTGTACTATGGACTGACCACAGAGGCTGACCCCTTAAATATTTTAATAATCATTTTTTGTAACCATTTTTAATAAACCTCACAGTATAAAGTTGTACATATTTCCTTAAATTTTTAAGTATCTTAATAGTAATTTTAAATAAATTAAAGAAATAATTAAACTTTTATATTTACACATATATTTATCATTTTTGGTGCTCTCCATTCCTTCTGAGAACCTGAATTTTCTTTAAGTCTTCTTTACTTTCAATGTGAAGAAATTCTTTTAGCATCTCTTGTGATGCAGCTCTGCTGGCAGCACCTTGTATTAGACCTTATTCATATAAAAAAATCTTGCCTTTATTTTTGAAGCTTAACTTCAGGCAACATAGAATTCGGTACTGACAGTTTTCTCTTCTTTCAGTGTTCCTAACTCTTCTGTCATTGCCAACCTTTGTTATGTCATCTGGTGTTATTTTGGTTTAACTTTAAAATTTTATTTTTATCCATATTAAAACTTAAGTTTTTTCAATTGTTGTAGTTTCTTATTCTGGAATTCTCTGTTTATTTGTTACAAGCATGTTTTCCTTTATGTTCTTGTGCATTTTTACAATAGTATCTTCTCTAAAACTTGGAATGTCTCATGTTGGTCATCTTAAGGTTGGTCTCCATAAATTGCTTTCTTTCTTGATTGAGGAAAGAAGGTGAAGGATTTCTATAATGAAAAAAAAAAAAACACTTTTAAAAGAAATTTAAGAAGACACACCCAATGGAAAGACATTGCATGTTTCATGTTCATGGATTGGAAAAGTCAATATTTTAAAAATTTCTGGGTACCAGCAGTTGGAGTAATGGCTATGTCGCTGGACTCCCGTGTAGTTGACCACAGTTTGAGTCATGGACCCTGTGGTTTAAACTCTTGCTGGATGTACATGCATGTATGCCCAAGATCCTGAGAGCAGAATGGAGGAGAAGGGATTGCGGCGTGGCCATCCCCCCTGGGGGATGATTACTTGCTTTCTGTTTCTCTGTCTCTCTCTCTCTTTCTGGTGAGTACATGCAGCCTATAGTAAAAACCTCTTTACTCTCCATAAACAAACAAAATTATGTACAACTGTCATCCACAGATTTAATATCACAATTACAAAAATATGAATGGCATTTTTCACAGAAATAGAAAAAAAAGTTAAAAGATGTTGTGTGAACTCACAGAAGAACCTGAATAGCCAAGGAAATTCTGAGTGAAAAGAATAAATCTGCAGGGAAATTTCATAGTATACTACAAACTTATAGTAACAAAAACACCATGGTACTGGCAAAAAGATAAAAAAAGAAAGACAGAAAAATAAAACCAATAATATAGAGCAGTTGAACAGTAGAGAGTTCAGAAATTATTCCACATATATAAATACAACTGATTTTTGACACAGGTACCAAGAACTTTCTTCAGTTAAAAAGCAGCCGCATTGATAAATCATTTGGGAAAACTGGACATCCATATGCAGAAGAATGAAACTAGAACCCTTTCTCTCACCTTATTCAACTTATAATAATTTTAAAAACTAAATATGATATTTAAAACTATAAAAATACTAGAGGAAAATATAAGGAAAATGCTTCATGACATTGGTCTAGGCAAAGATTTTTATAAAATCTCAAAATCGTAGGCAACAAAAGTAAAAACAGACAAATGAGGTTATATCAAACTAAAATTCTATGCAGTATAGGAAGCAAACAGAATGGAGAGACAACCTTCAGAGTGGGAGAAAATATTTGAAACTATATACCTGACAAGGAATTAATAACAAGAAATATACAAGGAACTCAAACAACTCAGTATCAATCAATCAATACCTGATTTTAAAAATAGATAGATAACCTATATAGATATTTCACAAAAGAAGACATACAAATGGCCAACGGTATATGAAAAAAAAAAGTTCAACATCACACGAATCATCATGGAAATGCAAATCAAAATCACAATTGTATCTCATGTCATCTCAGAATGACTATTATCAAAAAGACAAAAAATATCAACTGCTGTTCAGGATTGGGCAAAAGGAGAACTAATTTACACTGTTGGTGGGAATGTAAATTAGCACAGCCATTAAACTAAAAATAGAACTGCCATATTATCAATCAGCCCTACTAGTAGGCATATATCCAAATGAAAGAAAATCAGTATGTTGAAAAGATATTTGATCCCTGATGTTTATGCTTATTATACTGCTCTTCACAATGTCAAAATATAGAAGCAACCTAGGTGTCCATCAAAAGTTGAATGGATAAAGAAAATTAGATGTGATGCACACACATATAAAATTAATTCTATTCAACTACTAAAAAGAATGAAACCATGTCATTTGAGGCAACATGAGAGAGCCTGGAGAATATTTTGCTAAGCAAAAGTCAGGGCCAGAAAGAGAAATACCATATGTGCTTACTCATATGTAGAAACGAAACAGAATGACCTGATAGAAGTAGAGAGGAGAAGAGTTATTACTAGAAATTTGGAAGGGAAAAGAGGGGAAATATAGAGAGATGTTGGTTTACCAACACTTAATCACACAGAAGTTAAGAGAAACAAGTTCTAATGTTATAAAATACAATAAGGTAACTTTAGTTAACAACAATTTTCTGTGTATCTTTGAGTAGCTTAAAAAGGATTTTAATGTTAACAATACAATATAATGACAAATGTGTGAGATGATGAATATGTGAATTACCTTGACTGGATCATTACACATTTTATTCTTGTACTGAAAAATTACCTTGTACTTCATAACTATGTACAATGATTATATGTCAAATTTTCAAAATAATTATTCATTATCATATTTTAAATGTTCAAAATCATACATTGCTCAAAAGATATAACTGTAAATGTCACCTATTGTCTTTGTCTTTTGTTATATCTTAAAGGGGAAATGTATTAAGACAAATTCTTCTAGATTGATCAGAAAATTTCCTATTAAATAATCAAATCTAGATTTTCTATTTATAGCATATGTCTGCAAATTACCTTTTTAAAGTATTTCTTTAATTAATGAATAAAATTTAGGATTCCAAATACTCATTTATTAAATAGTCTATTAACATATATCTTCACTTAGTAATTTGAGATGTCTATGAAAATTTATGTATCAGGTTCTGAAGTTAACTCTCAAATCAGTAAAAAGCAGAAAATATAAAAATATAGGTATTAAAGCCCTTAATAGTTAACATAGATGTATACATAGTTACTTTTCCAAGATTAATCAGCAACTGTTTTATTTAAAGTGAAGTTAAATTGGCATTTATCCTTGAGATACATTCTATAGGGCAATTAAAGTAAGAAAATTCAAACACCACATCTACTCCTTTTTGCAAATAGAAAAAAAAGAGACATAATATAATTGACTTAACTAGTTTCTATTTTTCTAAAGCAAATAATTAATGCTTAATAAATTGATGATTTTGTTTGTTCTTCAGAGTGGCTAGTGTATTCCCAAGGTTGTTCTAATCAGACATTAAAATACATGGCCAAGTACTCTATAATATGGAATTCTTCTCAGTGGACTTCTCCTATTTTTGAATATGCTAAGATAAGTGTATTTAAATTTTTCCTTGGTAATTTGGTGAATAAACACAGACATACATACACAGAAAAACATATTTTTATAAGAAAAAAATGAGTTACATTTGTTTTGCTTCCTCATTAGGATTACTCGTTCTTAGGATTATTTTCTTCACCACATTTTCGTGTTATGAGTGGTGAAAAAACTTACTTTGATTGTTTTTAAAATTTTTTCCAGTGTTGCTTTTTGTGCTTTAGAGTAGAAAGAAACTCAGTTTAATGGAAGTTTGACAGCTTTTCTCCTGGTGATAAAATGAAATTGATCAAATGTACATTAGAGCTTTTAGACTCTGAAACATTCGGAAACCTATAGGGAATTCTGCTTGAATAGTGTATGATTTATCAAAACTGCTGCATGTACAGGCAGATTGTTCATACTGAAATTCCAATCTACCTGGATCACATCGTATTTCTTCTTTTTTATTTATGTTTTTCCAAAATGGCTTACAACGCCTCTGATGTGAGGTTCTTGTCTCATGAGAATTTTATTTTTCCTGTTGCAATGTGCAGATGCCAAAAGACTGAAGGCAAAATTTTACAGCTCAGAAATCAGGTGATTCAGTTCCACGTAATAGTAATTCAGTTCTCTAATAATTTTTCAAAGACTTCACTGGAGATACTCAGTCATTACCTGGGGAGATAAGGGTAAAGGCAAACCAGCTGGTTCTATCTATTGATTTGCACTTGGCAATATTGATAGAAAATTGTTTAGACTCACTTGACAATTTACAAATATTCCAGTTCATGCAAATCCTTGACTTCTAGTATAATTATGCCATACATGTTTTATGAAAACAAGGGAAAATGGGAAACCAAACACTGGATTACTTAGGAACAACATTTCTTTCATTAGAAACTCTCTTTTTAGAGAGAGATTTTTGCTATCGGGTGCTTGCATTTGCTGGATATTCAGACAGAGACAGAAAGCAAGAAATCAATTCCCCCCAAGGGGGATGGCCAGGCCACAATTCCTTCTCCTCCATTCTCCTCTTTGAATTTTGGGCATGCACAAACAGGTGCCCAGCATGAGTTTTAAGCCACCAGGTCCAGTACTTGAACCACACTTTACTATGTGGGAGTCTAATGATGTAATCATTATGCCATTTGCTTGTCCCCATTTCATTAGATACTCTTAAAATCACTCTTTAGCACTATAATTCCTGTGTACTTTTGGTGAGCAATGTACTTTGGATGTGAAGGGATAACTATGTGGAGTTTTACAGAGTATCTATCTGTATAACACATATTCCTAATAAACACAGTCTCTGAAAGAGTAATGAGAGGTCTAATACTTGTGAAGATTTCTCTCCATCTATACTGTCATCTTGGTGTTTTCTCTTCCTATTATGCTGACAGAATCACCACATTAACACGATTGTTCGCATTATGATGACAAAATTATGGCATTATAACAGTAAACCATAAAGAAATAATCTTATTTTAAAAATAGTTCTTTACAAATTGGATGTCTTTATTACCTTCCATAGAAAAGATCTATCACATGAAAATAGAGCAAACTACTTCTAACAGTGTTCTTGACTGGTGTTTAACTGAATGATGATTTTTATCACAAGAGTAATGATAATTTCTCTTCAGTTTTTATAACCCTATAATGCCACTTGTTTATACACAGCTTTGAAGATGTTACATCAATTGTCACACTATCCAAAAGATAAGCATTAGTCTACTTTTTTCTCACTAATATCACTCTCAGGTTCCTAAAGAGAAATATTTAGGAACACTGGAATACAATAATCTTGGATCTTATTGCATTGTGGTCCTCAGAGAGAATATTGAAAGCAACTGATTTAACAACAACAACAACAACAACAACAACAAAAAGATTCAGAGGGAGATAGATTGAGCATTCTAATTTGCAAGTGAAAAAATGTCTTTTTCAAAAATATTATCCATATTCATATATACTGGAGGCAGTAGAGTATGGGTACAATAATTCCTAAAGATCTAAATACATTACACTAGACTGAAGAACGGTTAAGGGAAATGTAATAATCATAGATAACTTTTTTAAAAAAGCACTGTTTTCCTGAGTTAATGCCAGCTCCCCGCATCTAGTTATCTCTATTTGCAATTTCACTAAAAATCCTATATGCAGATGTTTTGGGTTGAATGTGTCAGAGAAAAATAAATTTTAAAACATACTGCAGTTACATTAGGTGACCACACTGGAAATTTCACTGTGAGTCACAGAGAGCTTAACTGACTTGCTAAAGATTATATAATCACTAAGGAAGAGTACTGGAGTTCATATTCAGACCTGCCTCATAACAGAGAAGTTACCATTTTCACTTTCTAATGCTGTCTATTATGATCCCTTCAAAAGGTGAGCTTTCCTCACACAGGGTCTAGAGTTTCTGACCTAAGAAAATTGTCTGGCAGCCCATTGCCTTGGTTTTTTTTTTTTTTTTTTTTTTTTTGAGGGACTTAGAGTTGGGGAGAGGGAAGGTCACTGTACCTAAATATTGAATCCTGTGTCCTTGTCATCAATTAATGGCATTTATTATCAAGTCACTTCAAATTTCCCAGATGTTTATTTCCCAGATATCTGTTTTTCTTTCTCTCTCTCTTTCTTTTTCTTCTTTATTTTTTAGTTACAGTGGGTACGTGTACTCACTGTAGAGAAAGAGGGACAGTGAGTAGAAGTGTCCTTCATGGGACACACACCCTAATGGGATGTGCTCATGTTGCAGTGTTTTCTCCATTTCTTCATCCTTTAGGGATTTTGCACATGCATGCAGATGTACAGGGTACGTGTTTCAAGCTTCTGAGGCCAGAATTTGAAACACAGTTGTCTATGTGGAATCAGACTCCCTTAACCACTAAGCCTCAGGGCCAATCCTTCACATTTTTTTCTATCAAAGGAGGGTTAATATTACTTTACCCCTTCCCCTTCGGATCCCATGTGCTTGCTATGAGATACTACTTTCTTAGTGCTCTGTGTCCCACAAATTTATGAAACCTGTGAGCATGTCATTTTAATTCTTATATTTATTTGACCCTCAGTCATTACAAAATCTAGGTAATGTTTTAACAACAAGGGACTACAGCCAAAGTTAAGTGTCATGTTTCATGGCACTGTGTTCCACAGAATACCTTTGCCAGATATTAAAACTACTTTGGCATAATGATTTATCTGTTAACAAGAAACTGAAGTTTACATTATTTAATAAAAGTCATTCTGACTCCTTTGTATTTCCTTGTGGCTTCAGAATATGCTGGATATTCTTGTTAGTCATCTTTTTTTGTTACACTTCCTCAATTTTTTTTTTTTTTTTTTGCCATAGGGTGCATACACTTGCCAGAGAAAGACAGTGAAAGAGAAGTGAGAAATCATCCCCAAGGGGAGATGGCCATGCTTCAATACCTTGTCTTCCATTTTCCTCTTGGGATTTTGGGATTGCACGCACACATACCCAGTGTGATTTTTATGCAGCTGAGCCTGGGACTCAATCCATGGTTAGCCTTGTGAGAATCCATTGCTTTAACCACCATGTTGCCTGCTAGCCCTGAGATAGCTTTATTTTCAATTTTTATGTGTAATTTATGAAACTCTTATGTATAGGTAGTATGAGGCACAAAGTTAATATTGGGTCATCAGGAATATTTTAAAGCATTTTTCTATTTTTTTCTGCAAAAATGTATCATGACTTTTCTGACCACCAAATAGATAATGACTAAATATCTAAATATAAGTGTAAATAATCATTACAAATTTAGTCTATTGAGCAGAGAGCCACATGTCTTTGACCTGTAAATGCTGCCTGTGTGACTACACGTTTTAACTAGTGAGGAAGAATTATGAAGAAGAAAGAGGCTTCTGGTTTGCCTAAACTCTTCAGTACATGACTGAATTGTCAGTCCTTATAAGTTAAGAAAGTAGTTAACATTTTATAATATTTAAATATCAAATCATTACCATAAATCTTATCATCCATCCAAACTTCCTGTGAGTCCAATTTCTAATTTTCTGTTTGTTTTTACCTTGTAAGTTTTCTAAAAGAATTTGGATTTGGGATTCAATTCCTTCTTATCCACAGAATAGAATGAATGCCAGTAATTTAATCATATGCAGTATATCAGATCATTTTAATTTAAGCATAAGCAGTATATCAGATAACTGATTTTTTTTTTTTTTTTGGAGAGGTTTGTGCAATAGGGCACGTGTGCTCGCCAGACAGACAGAGAGAGACAGAGAGACAGTGAGAAATCACCCCCCGGGAGGGGATGGCCACACCGCAATCCCTTCTCCTCCATTCTCCTCCTGGGATCTTGGGCACGCACTCAAACGCGCCCGGCGTGAGTTTTAAGCCACCATGTCCGGGACGTGAACCGCGGTCGACTACGTAGGAGTTCAGCGACATAGCCATTATGCTAACTGCTGGTCCCATATCAGATAACTAATTTAAGATGGAAATAGATATGAACAGGAGCTCCTTTGTGAGTAGATCAATCATGGAAAGATTGGAAACTGAAAACCAAATAATATGTAAATTTTGCAAGATACAGGTACTAGAAAATATTGAAAAATTAAAATAAAAGAATAACATTTAACCTTTCATTCGAAAAAAGTTTGAGAAAAAATCATAATGAAAGTGAAAGGTAGCTTTAAGAGAGAAAAGAAAACACTATATAAATGGAGTATAATAATCTCAGGACAAATACTTCACCCTGCTTCTTTTTTAAGGTACCCTTTACCTATATGAATTGAAATAGAAAGATCTGAAGATATAGTAATACTAGGGATGACCAGTGTAAATACCAGTGACTGTATGGGAGGATAACAGTTAGTAGAAGGTGGGTAGGAAGTGCTTAGGGAAGAAATGCTTAACAGACACAAGAATATAAGGTTCTCTGTTGAAAATGATTTATATGGTTATATCCTTGATTTGATTGTCACATACTGCATTGTATACTTTGAAAAACGATTATGTGCTATAGAGATATACAATGATTAAATTTAAATACAAAAGAAAATTTAAAAGAAGAAAAAAGAGAGACCAGCAGATGGCATAATGATCACGTTGCTGGACTCCCATGTAGTTGACCATGGTTCGAGTCCCACACCTGGTGGCTTAAAATTCATGCCAGGCATGTGTGCATGCGTGCCCAAAATCCAGAGAGGAGAATGGAGGAGAAGGGATTGCGGCCTTGCCATCCTCTCTGGGGAGTGATTTCTTGCTTTCTGTCTCTCTTTCTCTCCAGTGAGTGCACCTACAGCAAAAATATCTCAAAAAAAAAAAAAATTAAAAAAGAAAAGAGAGAAAGAAAGAAGGGGCTTTTCCATTGAAACTCTGTTAAATACCATTGCTATATGACAAAAACAAACAAACAAAAAAACAAATTAAAAAATAGATGAGAGAATATAGTTTTTTTGAAACACAAATAGTTCCAGGGGTAGCGGTCAACAAGCCTATGAAAGAAAATCATTTGGAACTCTGAATGGGTGCCAAGAATTTGTTTCAGACACATTTCCTTTTATGTGTGTAAGGCTCATTTTCTTAATGTTTATAGTCCATGGAAATAGAAAGCAAATTATCTCCTCTTCTTCAGGAACATTTGATAAGAATGAGAGTAAAAACAGAAACTGCTATCTTCAAGAAGTCTATGAGCATACTCTTCTAATATTGCACAGCTTAATTGACTCTGCAAATGGTTGGTCCAAATGTTCTGAAATTTCTTCTGTAATTCTGCACATCAGTAATTCTGGTCTGTTCTATAATTACAACAATATAATAAGAATAATGTGATTGCCCAAGTAATAAAAATAGTGAAAGAAACATACTACATCAGAACATAAATATATGTAGTATGTTTCCTTCACTATTTTTATTACTTGGGAAAAACCATACTGAATAATTTAGTGCATTATTCATATTATAGTAAATCTCCTTCTATCATTATTTCAAGAGAAAATGCATCTTTTTCATCACTGTTTCTACAGATTAAACATTAGAGTAGGCAAAATTTCTTTCTGAATGCTTACGTAAAAGGTTCAACAGTCATTTTCATGGGATTTAAAGTTCTATCCAAGCTAACTTTAGCTTTCTTTCCTCAAATGATGTTCCAAATTCACGTTTCATCACCTATCCTTTTTCACTCTTCTTTCCATATATATTTTCTGAGACTGACTGTAATTTTCTTACCAGACAAGTCACAGAAATGTACTATTCCCTGAAGTAGTCCTACTAAAACCTACCTTTCTTTTAAAGCCTCACTCAAGTTCAATGACCTATGTGCTATTACTACATGATGGTCCATTTTTCCCTGTATTTTGTCCTATTGTCCTTTGCACTTGTACTGTACCTTTAATGTGTTCCTTCTGTACCATGGTTACTCACCCTCATGTGTTTCCATTAGCAGAGTGAACACTATTTGAGAACAGAAAATGTCAACTATATAGAAAATGTCATCTAGCTACAGTTTGTGACTAGTACCTGGACCATAAGATTAAAGTAAAACAAAATTATTGTAATGTATAACTATTTAGATGTTGACTATTTAGTCTTCAGGAAATCTTTTCCTTATTATGACATTTCTGCTGCTACAACTTTATTTAGAAATACCTTCATCTCAGAGTATTTTGGAAGAAATGGTAAGACTCCTATGAAAACCATTTTAGCTACTTAATGATTTAATTAGAGATGTTAAATTGGAGATTAGATTTGGCAGATATTGAAATGAAAAGTGTTTTGGATAATTTATAAATAACATGTAGTTCTGTGTAGTAAGGAAATTGACCTTGTCCAAGGAAAGAGCTCGATTTTGTCTTCAGCTCTTCGGAGGTAACGTTTAACATGGCATTTCCCAAGTGATAAGCATGATTTTTTTATTCATAATGGGACCATACCTGATAGTTCATGCAAACAGGTGATGCAGAGTGGGGCGATCCCAACAGTGGGATGATGATGCCAGAAAACCCATTATGTGATTAAGAGTTTTAGGATTTGGGACCATATAGATTTAACATGACTTCCTGGGTGGGTGCTAGAGACTGAGTACCATCATAGGGGAAATGAATGAATCTTGTCCATGTAATAAAGCATTAATACAATCTCTGAAGCTTGGGTGAGCTTCCTGCATTTACATATTATTATGTATTGATGTGAGAGGGTAATGCATCCTGAAGACTACAGAAGTTTTGTGTTTAGAACTCTCCAGATTCTGGCCTATGTATCTCTTCCTTTGTTCTAATTTATATCTCTTTTGTGCAATAAACACCAACATAAGTATAATAGATTTCAGTGAGTTCTGTAATCCTGAGAGCCATTTTAGTAAATCACCAAATTAACATTTTGTGTCAGAAATGAGAGTGATTGGGGTCAGAAGCTAGTGTAGTGGTGAAGGTGTTGGACTCCCACATGCTAACCACCCTTTGAATTCCAGACTCAATGGCTTGAAAATTACACTGAGGAGCCAGTAGATGGTGCAGGGGTTACATCACTGGAATCCCACATGGCAAAATGTGGTTCAAGTCCTAGACCTGACGACATGAAAATTATACCAGGTGTTTGTGTATGCATACCCAAAATCCCAGGAGGAGATTAGAGGAAAAGGGATTGAGGGAGGGTGATTGGGGGTTGATTTTTCACTTTTTCTCTCAGTGTTTTGGTCTCTTTTTCTCTCCAACAAGCACACATGCCCTATGGCAAACACTTCTTTAAAAAAGATCATGCTGGGTGCATGTGCATTTGTGCCCAAAATCTTGAGAGAAGACTGGAAGAGAAGGGATTGTGACATGACCATCTCTCTTATGAGGTGATTATTCACTTTCCTTCTCTGTCTCTCTCCTACAAGCATATACACCCTATGTAAAAACCTTTAAAAGAAGAAAGAAAGGAAGAAAGGAAGAAAGGAAGAAAGAAAGAAAGAACGAGAGGAAGAAAGAAGGAAAGCAAAAGAAAGGAAGAGGAAGAAAGAAAGAGAATGAGAGAAAGAGAGAGAGAAAGAAAGAGAAGGAAGAAAGGAAAGAAAGTAAGGAAGAAAGAAAAAGAAAGAAAGAAAGAAAGAAAGAAAGAAAGAAAGAAAGAGAGAGAGAGAAAGAAAGAGAGAGAGAGAGAGAGAGAGAGAGAGAGAGAGAGAGAGAAAGAAAGAAAGAAAGGAAAAGAAAGAAAGAAAGAAAGAAAGAAAGAAAAAGATACTAGGTGGTCTTTTGTAGCTCCTTCTCTCTAGCTTTAAGCTGAACCCAAACTCTTTGCAGCTGGGTTCATAAGTCTTGAACAGACTTGCTGATCTGGAGAACTGTGCTCTTGATCTTTCAATTTGACCATCTGTGTGTAAATCCTATTAAAGCAGAGAATCTCTGAATTAAGATATATTACAGGATTTTATCTTTTTTTTGGAGAGGTTTTCATTATAGCCCGTGTGCGCTCGCCAGAGAGAGACAGAGACACAGAAAGGGGGAATGGCCACGCTGCAATCCCTTCTCCATTCTCTTGGAATCTTGGGCTATGCACGCACACGCACTTGGAGTGAGTTTAAGCCACTGGGTCCGGGCCTTGAACTGCGGTTGACTACATGGGAGTCCAGTGACATAGCCACTGTGCTAACTGCTGGTCCCAGGTTTTTATCTTTTGTTCCCACTGTTCTTTTCTTATAAATATTATTTATAAATCATAACCTTGCTCTGTAATCTATTGACATATTTGTCTATCTTAATAAACTGTGAGCTCTTTTAATGTGAAAAGATAGTGCCATATTTCTTTCTGTACCAAGTGCGTAGTTAGAAGTAGGTGGTCAATAGGTGTTTACTAAATGAATGAATTAAAAAGTATCTGAAATGGTCCAAATTTAATGTAATGTATTCAAGATTTGCTATATTTAGGCTCCACCATCACACTAAGATGCTGAGATCTTGTGGATTTTACTCCCACAGGCTCTCTCTTTAAAAAATCAAATTATTTCATAAAATAATTTTAGAACAGTGATATGGAGCAAAGGGTATCAACTTTTATTTAAGAGTATGCTTATTTGGGGTTGGAATAATTGGGAACATATTGAATTCCAATATTTACCTGTGTGTCTTTAGGAAATCCTTCTCCCTTTTAAACTCATGTTACTTCATCTTTAAAAAAAGAATTAGCCTATAGTTTCCTATTATTAAACTATGCAGTTTTTTTTGAATGGGGGGCACAGTAATATGTCATTTAATTTTCTTCAAATTACTAAATGAATGAGTGGAATATATGTGTATTATTGATTATATATTTTGAACATATGCATATGTATGTATAATTAGTTAGTACCTATACATTTATGAAAATAATTATTTCCTCACTCTTGTAAACATAGTCGTGAGGGTGGGTTATCAGCAAAGCTGTTATTCAAGGGTGATTAAACATACCAACATTTTCAGTTGATCTCATCAAAGGTTATGACATTTGAGGGACAATTTCCCATCTTAAGACTAGGTGTGACCAGGGCCTTTTATTAAGACTAACTTTAAGTTCTGGGACCAGCAGTTAGTGTAATAGCTATGTCACTGAACTCCCATGCAGCTGACCGCAGTTCAAGTCCTGGACCTGTTGGCTTAAACTCACGCTGGGTGTGCGTGCGTGTGTGCATGCCCAAGATCCGGAGAGGAGAAAGGAGGAGAAGGGATTGCGACATGGCCATCCACCTGGGGAGGTAATTTCTCGCTTTCTATCTCTCTGTCTCTCTTTGTCTCTCTGGTAGCGACCTATAGCAAAAATGTCTCCAAAAAAAAAAAAGATTAAGTTCTTTCAACTGTAGATAAATTATAGTTCTTAGAAATGTAAATTGCTAGTTATTTTAGAGAGTGCAGACATACTTTCTGTTTCCATAGATTATAATGCCTTTCCTTTATTCATTTTTTCATTTGCACATTTATTTATTCAATCATTCAACAAAGTACATTGAGCATTCATTATGCTTCAGACATTATGCTAGGTTACGGGATTATAGAGAAAAATTAGAAAATTTTTACCTTTAGGAAGTAATCAAATTGCAGTTTAGTTCGTAGACATTTTTTTTTTTTTTGAGAGAGATTTTCGCTATAGGGCGCGTGCACTCGCCAGACAGACAGAGAGAGACATAGAGACAGAAAGCGAGAAATCATCCCCCAGGGGGGATAGTCACGCCGCAATCCCTTCTTTTCCATTCTCCTCTTGGGATCTTGTGCACACATGCACACGCACCCGGCGTGAGTTTTAAGCCACTGGGTCCGGGACGCGAACCACGGTCGACTACGTGGGAGTCCCGTGACATAGCCATTACACTAACTGCTGGTTCCCAGTTTGTAGACTTTTTAAATGTTTAGTTGCATTGGACCAGCAGGTGGTATAGTGATTAAAGCACTGGACTTCCACATGGCTGACCACTGTTCAAGTCCTGGGCTCTTCATCTTGAAACTCATGCCAAGGGCTTATTATGCATACATCCCCAAAATCTCGAGAAGAGAATGAAGGAGAAGAGATTGTGGTGAGGCCATATCCCCTGGAGGGGTGTGAATTTTCACTTTTTCTCCATCTCTCTCTGTCTCTCTAGTGAGTGCATACACTATATAGCAAAGATTTAGATACATCAATAACTTGTATATGCAAACAAATTTTAAGAATTTGCATGTTTCTGAGCAGTTTTTGTGCAGAAAGACTGAGAGAAAAATATACAAAACAGTAAAGTTGAGCTCTCATTGCAAGACCCACAGTCAAACTTTGTTTGCTAAAATCTCTAGCAGTCAATAAATATTTAATATAGTATAGTATCTCAATGAGACCAAGTTAAAATGAAGGCATATAGCTTATATAGGTATAACTTTTGAAAGGAGTTCTTCAAATGACTCAAATAAAACCTAAGGAATTAAGTTAATATGCCTACCTGACTTCGATCCTGACTGCATGCTGCAGGAAGTAGAAGTTGTCACACATGTGAGCCAAACACAAGTGCAGAGTCCAGCTGAGATAAAATTGAAATAATAGAACAGTGTTAGAAGACATATGGGAGGGCAGCTGGTATTAAAAAGTCCCAACTGTTTCTCCATTTGTCAAGGACTTGCCCTTGCAACTAATACTAATCTGTACATTTGGGAAAGTGAATGACACATGGTAGAAACACAGAGATAAAAGCAATGGATCTTAATAGCATTAGGCTATTTCTTCCCCCTCTCTTAGAAAAGTGATCAGGTTCAGGTGTCTAAGTTAATTAAATTATTAAATTATCTGATATGGGTCTACCCTATGGTATATGGTTGAGTGCTGTGCATTGGGAGTTGAGGGCAGTTGAAATCCTGGCCTTACAGCTTGAAGTACATGCCTGGAGTGCGTATGTATGTCCCAAATCTTGACAGGGTGCAGAAATGGAGGAAAAGGATTGCAGGGGGTGGGGGTTGGCTACACACAAAATGTTAGAATGCTTGTTCTCTCTCTGGCAAGTGTATATGCCCTACAGCAGTAAAAAAAAACATTATCTAATATATTCACCTTTATTCTAATGTGTTTAAGTAAAATTTGTGAAATGTCAATAATAATGCTTACATTATGATAGTACAAATGTATATTATTTCACAAGTCAAAATTATTTATATAATTAAATGAAATTTTTGAGAATTCTAAATTTATTATAGCACCCCAAGGTAAAATAAATTTAGCTGAAGAGTTTGCAAAATATTTATGTTATATGAAAGGACTTGACTAAGTGGTATTTAAATGCTATGAAGCCAAATGTTTGCAAGTTACAAAAAACAGTGGAAAATTAAGAAAAAAATAAAATGCAAATGATAACTAGATGCACTATATTTTTATAAGACTTCATGAAAATTTTTAAGTTGTTTCCAAAACTAACACAGTGTAACTAAGCTAGTGAAAATATATTAATGACATAGTGAATTGTAAATATGTTTTCAAAAAATGATTATAAGAGGAGATAAATCTTTTATCTTATTTAATATGTAATATGGAAGTGTGAACAGCATGATTTGCTTTGGATTAGAAAACGCTGAAGGGGAAGAAGTCAGCTTTATCCTAGGGAAGAAAGTATCTTACTTGTCTCAGCAAGAATTAGTCATGTGTAACTATTTAAGAGTTAAAGATATGCTTATCTAAAATGAGAAGTATTAACTTCTTCATGAAAGAAAATAATAATTGTGTCTTGGATACCTTTATATTAAATCTAATATTTAAAAACAGCTTCATGACTTAGAATAATTCCTTTTATTTAGTGCACATAAATACAGATGGTATACAATGTATTATGCAAGTCACTAGTCTTCCTTCTTCATAAAACAATAAAGCTTAAAGTCGTTTAAAAATATACAGTTTAGGAATTTGGCAAAATAGAAAGTATCATAAAAAGAATTGGCTTTATCATCTCGACCTGAGATAAACATAATATATGTTATTAATTATATTTGTTTAGTTGAACTAATTATAAGGGATATAAAACAGTTGACGTAGTCATTGACTTGAACTCTGTTAGAAAAAATAGAACAGCTGGAAGAAACAGAGAACCTGAACTCTTCAAATTTTTGTCATTGTCACATAATACATTTCATTCTAAGACCAGGGCTTCTGTTTCTTATTTTAAAATTATTTTATTATTGCTATTATTTTTATTTTATTTTTAAAGTGTGTTTTTTAATTTATTTCATGAGTTAGAGATAGAAACACAGCAACACAGAGAAAGAGGGAGAGAGAGAAAGGCAGCACCCCCAACAGGGTCTTGACACCACAATCTAGTCTCAGATCATGGGCAGGCATATGCCTGAAATATTCAGGGAGGTCTCTAACTTGAACTAGGACACTTCCCATGTGAGACTTCCTCCCATAGCTCTTGCATTTTTCCACTGCCCCACTGTTAGTCCCCCTTATTGCCAAAACTAGGTATTAAGGTTTTCATTATTGCTACTACTGAGTTACCAAGGGCAATTTATGTAAACTTAATGAACCTAAATTTACATATAAAAATATCTTCCTGGCAAGTGTATTATGAATTACATGATACATAAATGAATGGAAAAATACAAAACTTATAACTTTAATAAATTAACTAACATGCATACTAATTGGAAATAATTTAAATATTTATAGATCATAAGGCTTCAAATGTAACTTTCTATCAGTAAAGGCATATAGATACTATGAAACAGTTTAAAAATAATAAATATGCTAAACATATAGAGGGATAAGTGAAGATTTGTCATCTAAGTTAATATAAATGTTTAAGTTTAATTCATTTTGTGTGTTTTTCTAGAAGTTAAAACAAAAGTATATAGAAATTCTTATTCCATTTCTTCATAATAGGCTGTGTTTCTTGATCTATAAACATCTTCTAAGAGAGGGACCAGCAGTTGGCGTAATGGCTATGTCACTCGACTCCCATGTAGTCAACCGTGGGAGTCCTGGACCTGTTCGCTTAAACTCACCCAGGGTGCATGTGCATATGTGCCCAAGATCCCGAGAGGAGAATGGAGAAGAGATTGTGGTGTGGCCATCCCCTCTGGGGGGTGATTTCTCACTTTCTGTCTCTCTGTCTCTCTTTGTCTTTCTGGCGAGCTCATGCGTCCTATAGCGAAAACCTCTCAAAAAAAGGAGAAAATATAAACTCTTCTTATTCATCCAACAACTTTCCATTCGGGGCAAAGCATTAAAAATACTATCCAGTGGAAGAGTTTTTACAGAAATTAGGTTGATTAATTCCAGGGAAGTCACACTCAGTTTCTGATTTGATGGAATGTCACATAACTACCTGTCTTACTCACTGAATAAATGTTAACTCTGTGTTCTCTTATCCAGAATGTAGACAAGAATTCTCTTTTACATAATTGAAGTTTAATCTCACTGTTGAGATCCCAGTACATAGAACATCATTCATAGCTTTAAATGTTACTTCCTGATTGCCATTTACTTAAAAGATGAAATAGAAATATCTGAAAGAATATGGTAGGCAAAAAGGATAAAATGGTAGCATATTATCTGCCAAAGTTCAAAGTCTAAGTCAAGGTTTTCCAAGTAGAGTTAATGCCAAGTGGCTATAAGGTGTCTATAAAAATGAATAGAGAGGCTGTGGTTGAAGGGCTCAGTCAGATACCCTGGCAGCATTAAAGCTGCCGGATCCTTAACCTTCTTTCTGCTCACAAAAGGCCCACGCCTGAGACTTTCTTGCATGTGTTTAATAGCCGCAGGAGAGTGACTTTAAGCAGCTTAGGTGGGTCCTGCTGAGCCGTGCTCAGCAGCTCTAAAAATTCAAAGGCACACCAGAAGATTAGTACCTTTTACATGGAACAGGATACTGTAAGGGCACAGTTAAAAGGTTTTTGTTGTTTGGTTGGAAAATCTTAAGATAGACTAAGATAAGTTATTAGCCTCAAGAACAGAAGTTTATTCATTAACTTGGACAAAAATAAAAGATTAAAAACTTTGGAAAATCAGAAAGTATGACAAGTACAACTCTTTGAACAAAAAGAAACTTCAGAACATGCCTGTAGAAGACAACATTTTTCATCCATGTGCAGGACAGAAGTATAGAAGAGACTACTGTATTAGATGTCTAAATAGTTAATAGCTATAAATCAACCTATATTCATGGCCATATTAATATTCTCATTTGGAATTTCCAGATCACTCCCCGGAGATGACCCTTGGAATCAGGAGACAAAAAGGGTCTCTCTTGCTTGTAGCCTTAGAGCTTGAGTGGATTACATCTGTGGAATCAGGATAGGGGCAAAGCTGAGATCACACTAGGCCTCAACCTGGACTAAGGCCAGAGCAAATTTCCCATAGCATCAGGGTTAGTGTGTTTACCACCCACTTACTTTTTTAGCTCTGAATTTCTAAGTACCCAAGTGCCTTCCAAGACTAAACAATTAAGATAGTGGAGAGGGGAGCCACAGTTGTCTGGTTACTAGCAGAATGTAGTTTTCCAAGACATTTATTATTTGATGAGTCTTAGATTTAACTTTATTTATGTAAATTACTCCGATTTTCAGAGCAAGTGTTATAACCTTCTCTCCTACCTCCCAATTCCACGTTCAAGCACTTGTTCTTGCATTCTCCAACCTGGGAGTTCAATTCAGATAAATCAATCAACCAGCAACCAAACTAGAAAAAAAAAATAAACCAACTATGAAATGACAAAAAATGTCTTCAGGTGTTTTGTCTTTGAGATATGGGTGTAGGATGCAGGACGAGCCCATTTTGTCCAGCTGTAAGGTCAGTGCCTCTGTGCTATTATAGCAAAGCATTCATTTTTCGTTTCATTTTGCTTTTCTTCTTGTCTTATAATGCTGATTTATTTCCAAGAAACCTTGTCATGAAAATGAAGAATGTATTTGGCCCTTTGAACAATGTGACTTTTTTCCACAGGTTCTTTTACAGGGCAAGCCTGCAGATTTGGTGCCCTTGCTTTTTGTTATTTGATGTCAACAAAAAATAACTACAAGAAAGAAGGCCTAAGCAAAGTCACACTCTTATTAAATCCTAATCCCAGGTTTAACTTTAGAGACCTCAGATAACCAATGATATTAGAAAGGAAATTATCTATTTACAATAGTTAGTATTCTAAGTAGAGAATGCTAATATTGTTGCTTATTTTTTTCTCTTGTTTCTGACAGTACTGAAGAGAGGTTAATGAAGGAAATATTGGTGGAAACCTATATCAAATTTAGTAATAAGATTACGTTTGAATTATTATCATTAATTATTTAATAACATTTTTTTTCATAAAATTTGTAATTTTTAACAGCAAATATAAGGAGAAAGGCAAGTAAAATATTCTTTCCTGAGCTTTGTGGTTCTATATTCTATTGCTTCATATATTTTAATTTTCATAATCATAAGTTAGCACACATACAAGTTCTTTGGGATTTCTCTAACACTGAGAAGGTTTGCAGAGTTTTGATTATACTGAGCTAAGAGTGGATTTGAATCACACTAATTTTAAAAGTAGTTATTCCAAGATCAAACCCATTATTGTAAAATACCAATTATTCAAAGTTCTCAACAGTATGATAAAACAAAATAGTGGGCTATATAAATTCAGCCTTTAACGTATCTGCTCTTTTCATAGTAAACTGTGTTTAGTTTAAGACTGAGCTGTTTCTAGTGGCCAGTGTGTAAATGGGGAGTTGCTGCACCATACATTGGGTTATATTCATGGTTTATAGCCACATTAATCTTGAAGTTGCGCTCTGAATTTAGTCATTTGGAAGTTATTGTCCTCTAGAGAAATCATCATCAATAAATAACTAAGCAATTGTTTAAAACTAAAGACTGTTTTCTGAATTAATGAAGCAACTTTTACTATAGACAATCTAAAATTTTCAGGCTATTTCCTATTTATCTGTTAATGCATTTTAATGAATATGTAATAACCTGAGAACTGAGAGATTTTCCAACTTGTAAATTTACCTGAAATCAGGAGTACAACATGTATAGTCAAATTAAATTTAGTTGGTATTTTAAATTATGTTGTCACAAATTAAACATGCCATATTTTTCTCATTTTTTCCCACATACTGTGATATAAGTCACAACTTCTTTGCCAAAATAAATCTGTTCCTTCTGTCTGTTAATTGCAAATATTCTATTTTTAGTATTAATTTTGAAAATTTTAAGACAGCAGTTCAGGTGATTCTAATGAAGTGTAAATGTATATATAAATGTAAACTGTAGTAATGAGAAATTTCTTTTAAAAATACATGCTATATCTAGGAAACACTTTTCTAAACTCCAAAATAATTGCTTTATAATGTTTTTCTCTTTTTAGAGAAATATACTAACTTTAATTTTTAAAATTTAAATTACATACATTTCATTTTTCAGTAACTGGGAATATAAAAATATTTTTAATTATATATTATAGTTCTCTATAATTTTATTTTTCTGATAATGGCTTTGTTTCTTCTTTGAAATGTTTACTATGATTTTTTTTTATTTTCTGATTTTTAGAAAGATAAATGTATTAAAATACAAAATGGTGTTATGAAAGCTGGTTATCCACATTTAGAAGAATGAAATTAAATTCTTATCTCATACCATATGTAAAAACCAACTCAAGTAACATTAAAGTTAAAGACCTGAAGTCCTAAAATAACTGGAATAAATAAAAAATAAGCATCTTGACTTTAGTCTAGGAAATTATTTTTTAAATATGATCTCGAAAGCACAGGTAATAAAAGCAAAAGTAGACAAATGAGATTGTCTCAAATTGAAAAGCATCTGCACAGTAAAAGAAACAATTAACAGAGTCAACATACAACCCACAGATTAGGAGAAAGTATTTGCAAATCATACCTCAGCTAAGGTTAATATCCAAAATATAAAAGAAACTTAATCAGAAAATAAACGGATTAAAAACTGAATAGACGTTTCTGAAAAGAAGACATACAAATGGCCAATTGGTATGTGGAAACATGCCCAACATCACTAGTCATAGGGAAAGCAAGTTAAAACCATCACAGTGTCATGCCTTAACAGGCATAATACAGGGGTATTGTCAAATAAATAAAAGATAAGTGTTGGCAAGTACCATCGTTTGAATACATTCCCCCTAAATTCACGTATTGGAATTTGGTTATATTGGTAAAGGTATTAAGAGGATTAAAACTTAATTCTACTATAGTATTGAAAGGTGGGACCTTTGGGAGGTGGACAGGATTAGATTAGGTCGTCAGAGTGGAGCCCCCATGGATGAATCCTAGTGGCTTTATAAGAGGGAGAGAGACAGGACTACAGGTAAACTTTTCCTCTCTCTTGCTATATGGTGCTCTGTACCATCTTCAGACTCTGCAGAGTGCCCAACATGAAGATGTCCCTCACCAGATGAAGCTTCTTGAATTTAAACTCTAGAACCACGAACTAAAAAAATTTCTGTTCTTATAAATTTCTCAGTTTCACATATTCAGTTATTAAGCAGCAACTGAGAATGGCCTGAAATAATGGAAATGTGGATAGAAGGAAAATTTTGTACACTGTTGATAAGAATGTAAATTAACTCAGCCAATATGGAAAACAGTATGGAGGTTTCTCAAAACTGTGTATACAGTCTTGAGTATATACCCTTTATCTGTATCTCAGAGATATCTGCTCCCCCATGTCCATTGCAACATTAGTTACAATAGCCAAAGTTTGGAATCAATTTAAGTATCCATCTATGAATGAGTGGATAAAGAGGTTAAATATACATACCTATAATATGTATGTATTACATACATATATATATACATCATATATACATAGATAGATACATCATATATATATACACACACACACACATATATTTATATATATATGATGTCATTTGCAAGTTTACTATGATTTTTTTTTATTTTCTGATTTTAGAAAGATAAATGTATTAAAATACAAAATGGTGTTATGAAAGCTGGTTATCCACATTTAGAAGAATGAAATTAAATTCTTATCTCATACCATATGTAAAAACCAACTCAAGTAACATTAAAGTTAAAGACCTGAAGTCCTAAAATAACTGGAATAAATAAAAAATAAGCATCTTGACTTTAGTCTAGGAAATTATTTTTTAAATATGATCTCGAAAGCACAGGTAATAAAAGCAAAAGTAGACAAATGAGATTGTCTCAAATTGAAAAGCATCTGCACAGTAAAAGAAACAATTAACAGAGTCAACATACAACCCACAGATTAGGAGAAAGTATTTGCAAATCATACCTCAGCTAAGGTTAATATCCAAAATATAAAAGAAACTTAATCAGAAAATAAACGGATTAAAAACTGAATAGACGTTTCTGAAAAGAAGACATACAAATGGCCAATTGGTATGTGGAAACATGCCCAACATCACTAGTCATAGGGAAAGCAAGTTAAAACCATCACAGTGTCATGCCTTAACAGGCATAATACAGGGGTATTGTCAAATAAATAAAAGATAAGTGTTGGCAAGTACCATCGTTTGAATACATTCCCCCTAAATTCACGTATTGGAATTTGGTTATATTGGTAAAGGTATTAAGAGGATTAAAACTTAATTCTACTATAGTATTGAAAGGTGGGACCTTTGGGAGGTGGACAGGATTAGATTAGGTCGTCAGAGTGGAGCCCCCATGGATGAATCCTAGTGGCTTTATAAGAGGGAGAGAGACAGGACTACAGGTAAACTTTTCCTCTCTCTTGCTATATGGTGCTCTGTACCATCTTCAGACTCTGCAGAGTGCCCAACATGAAGATGTCCCTCACCAGATGAAGCTTCTTGAATTTAAACTCTAGAACCACGAACTAAAAAAATTTCTGTTCTTATAAATTTCTCAGTTTCACATATTCAGTTATTAAGCAGCAACTGAGAATGGCCTGAAATAATGGAAATGTGGATAGAAGGAAAATTTTGTACACTGTTGATAAGAATGTAAATTAACTCAGCCAATATGGAAAACAGTATGGAGGTTTCTCAAAACTGTGTATACAGTCTTGAGTATATACCCTTTATCTGTATCTCAGAGATATCTGCTCCCCCATGTCCATTGCAACATTAGTTACAATAGCCAAAGTTTGGAATCAATTTAAGTATCCATCTATGAATGAGTGGATAAAGAGGTTAAATATACATACCTATAATATGTATGTATTACATACATATATATATACATCATATATACATAGATAGATACATCATATATATATACACACACACACACATATATTTATATATATATGATGTCATTTGCAATAGTGTGAATGAACTTGAAGGATATTATTACGTTAAGTGAAATAAGCCAGTCACAGAAAAACAGATTCTGCACAATCTCACATATATAAGGAATTTAAGACTTAAAAGTTGAACTCACAGAAACAGACTACAATGGTGGTTATCACGAACTGAGAAGAGAGGGATGAGGAGACATTGTTCAAAGGGCACAGTTTCAGTTAGACAGGAGGAATAAAATATTGTACAGCATGATGAAACTAATGAATGTTTATGCAGTTTGTACTTAAAAATTGATGAGAGTAGATCTTAAATGTCACCACACACAAAAAAAATAACAACTATGTGGATTGATGGATCTATTAATTAGCTTGATTATGGTATTTTATCATGTCTACATATGTCAAATCATCATATAAATATACATGTCACCATAAATATATACAATTTTAACTTTCAGTTATACCCTAATAAAATTGAGGGAACAAAATGAACTTTCTCTCAAATTTTAACATTTATTTGTGAAACAATTTTCAAGTCACTAACATTAAACATGTTTTTTAAAATTTATTGAGTCATAATGATCTGGAGTCTATGTTAATGTTACTAACATTGTCTTTCTCTGATCTTTGACCACATTATTCTACATAAAGTCTAGTTATGTATCTTTCCTTTTTCTAAATTTAGTCCAAGGTTTTAACTGAGATCCTCAGATTTCTTCATTAAAACTACATACTAATGCTCTGTATTTTTAAAAACGATTTCTATTAAAATTTGTACCCTTTATAAGAAATCAAAATGACCACTGACTGTCCTATTTCAGTGATTCTTCATGTGAGCCACAACTTAGGAAGATGCTCTCATGATAAATTCTTTGGGGACATGCCAAGATAATTTAAAAAAAAAAATACACTAGTCATGGCTAATTTCTTTTTCCTCTTTTCTGTGGCACTAAGATTTGTTTGGATCTTCTATTCAGAGTCACCTATGGGTTTTCATTTCTTCCTACATATAATGTAAGGAATTTGTTATAATCATTTTGCCCAAGTCTATTTTAACTCCATTTTACTGCTGCAAACTGATCAGCAATACATACTTCAGAGTTCTCGGTTAGCTTTGATTAAACAGATAAATACATCAAGTGTGACAGAAATAAAGTTGCAAGAAACTTGAATTTTTCTCTTTTTCACTTCCATCATAGGAAATGAAGTAGTTTGGAAAGTACAGAAACCAGGAAAAAGTTTGGCACTTTAGGCTTCACATAGTGATTGAAATAGAAAGCCATGTAAAATCTCCAAGGATGTAGTCTTCCAAGAAAGGCAGAGAATTGTGGAGACACTTTACATGATGGGATATATAAGTAGGGCCCTGGAGGTCCAGATGTGAAAGCAAACTCCTGGAGTTAAGTACTTAGCTGAAAATTGCTTTCTATCATCTGAGCTAGAAGTAATCAGAAGCCAAGCATGAAGGATTAAAGCAAAATACTTTATGTGTATACTTGGCTTCTGAAAGTTGGATTCCCCCCCCCCCTTTTTACTGCCCAGGATAACACCCGACTGTCTTCACAATAAGCAGAATGAAATTTTTCCATGGTAATTTATTTTTTAAAGTCAGGAAAAGGAATGTATTTCTAATAAAAGCAACTCTCCAGAACTTATTGGACTGTTGTATAATATAGCATAATGCCTGAACATTTTAATCTGGAGTATCAAGCCCCTAAAAGAGACTTGCAGCAGTATTTAGTCTCAAACTGTCTTTTGATGGATAAGAAAAATGAGACATGTAAAAGGAAATTAACATACTTCATACAAGAAGTTCCTTGTCTTTAGTCCCATGTCCATTATCTTTAGCACAGTGGCTATAACCATTCAGTGTGATTAGAGGAGAAGAACAAAACCATCAGATCACTTGCTGCCTGGCAGGGAATGATAGCAGATTTCTTAATAAAGTGGTAACTAAGTAATTTTTAGTCCATTCCCATGTCAACTATTTGTCTTATTATTAATACAGTTATTTTTAGTTTGAAGGACCAGTCATAGTACTGTTGATAAGCCTGATCAGATATCTAGATGTCTGATTTAACTAGTATGGTCTTCTCTATTCTTACCTTTCTTTGTAGCTTTCAAATTTTATGATCTCTGTTTTTCCTTGGAGAGAACATTACAATGTAATTGAAATTTGAAATTTCTAATTAATTCTTCATAATATACATTAGACTTTCCAATGACATTTGTCATTATGTTATTGTAGTCGTGAGTACTCTTTAGAGACAATTTAAGAAAAAAAAATCCAACACTTGGTTAATACATTTTTGTTTTAATTGCACCTTTTAACTTCTCCCCCTCACAACCCTCCCAGGCATGATGGCTGTGTTGCAATCTCCTTCCCCCCATTCTCCTCTCAGGATTTGAGTATGCCTGTGCATACACTCATCACGTCTCTCAAGCTGTTGGGTCCAGGTCTCAAACTGCACAGCTGTCCATGAGGCATCCTGCTGCCCCAACCACCATGCCATCTGGCTGGCCCTGTTAACACTTTCTAATTTATTTTTCATACAGTCCTAGAAGATAGGCAACATTTGCCCCAATTTAGCAGTGAGACAAATGTTGTTTAGTGGGATAATGTGACATTTCCACATTCACACAATATTTGTAGACACCATTTTTTTGAAAATCTAGTGTTGCTTTCTGTTAGGAACTTTCCTATTCCATGTGATTTGAATGAGACTATCATTTAACTGGCCCCGGTTTCCGACAATTGTCCTTACCTTAGACAATTGTCCCTACCGTTAGAGTCTGATGAGGAGAATTAATATTCATACTAGAATAGAAAAGTCTTTCCCTTTATTAAAGTTGCTGGCTTTAATAAATGCATAGCTATGGAGTTTGCTGGGGCTCATCTCTTCTAAATGGGACTTGAGAGAAATCACCAGCTAAGAAAAGGTAAAGCCAAGAAAAGAAAAAGAAATGAAATCTTGATAACAGGATTTGAATTCTTGTTGAAAAGTCTATTCCAATCCTAGGAAATCATAATCATATAATAACTAAAGCCAAAGTCCTGGCAGTATCTCATTACATCTTAGCAGCAGTCCCCTTTTACAGTAATATGAAAGTAAAAGCTGAAGTCTTGCCATGATTAACTTCGTTCTGTACAATAGAGCTGACTGTAAGCTCTGATCTATTTCCTCATTCCCTATATAATCTGGATCCTTCTGTTTCTCAAACATGTGAAGCTTACTTCTGCTTCAGGGACTTTGTATTCCTTATTTCTTCTGCATGAAACTTTCTTTTGTAACAATCTTCATGGATCATTTCCTTACCTCTATCATGTCTCAAATCTCATCTCTGTTGGCTTCCCCTGACAACTTTATGTGTTCTTCCAGTTTCTATTGTAATTCTCCTGCCCCCTCTCCTGCTTTACTTTTCCTCATGCTTTTAGCATTTATCATGTCTCTTGTCCCCTTTCTCACTATACAGTAGAATGCAAGCTTTAGTAGCATAGGATTTTTGTTTTCAACTAAATCCCTGCATCTAGTATATCTAGCACATGGTAAATGCTCAGTAAAACATGTAACGAATGAATGGGAGCCAGTAAGTTCTATTTTGGTTGAGAGTAGTGAGAAATGGTTAAGATAGCTTGAAAGCAGTTTAGGTTATGTGCTACAAAATGATTACTAACTAATAGACAGATATTAATGATAAATTCAGGTCTCAACTCTGTTTAATCATAAGATAATGTTATTCTGCACTATTTATAAATACTCTTAAGGACATCATTTGTACAACAAGCAACAAATTGAGGTTATTAGGAAGCCTCATAAAGATTGTTAAAAAAATTTAAATATAATTTTATGCTTATTATTGTTAATGAAGAAAGAAGGCTATATACTATAGTGATCACAAATAATCTGTAATTATTATATTTATTTTTTACTATCAATACTAGCAATAGATAAGCTGAATAAACCTCTATATTTTTATAAATTATCCAGACTCAGATATGTTTATTATTAGCAACAGAATGGATTAGAACAATTGATGAAGCCTATTATAGAGGACTTCCTTTACTTCCATATTTACATATTTATTGTTTACTTTTAATTTGCAAGAGGGAGCATACACTCATTGGAGAAAGACACAGAGAAAGGCATGAGAGAGAAAGTGAGAAAGTAACCCCCAAGCAGAGGAAGGTCACACCACAATCTCTTCTTCATTTTCCTCTTGGGATTTTGGGTATGTAGGCACATTTGGCCAGTGGTATTTTTTAAGCCACCAATTCCAGGACTCAAACCAAGCAATTGGCAATGTAGGATCCAGGTGATTTAGTCACACTAATGGCTGGCCCATATTTATATAGTTCTTAATTCAAACTATGCATTTATCTAGAAAACTAGTTTGGAAGCAGAAAAGCTTTATTAGTAAAATGTGTTTCTGGGGTCAGCAATTGGTCTGGTAGTTAGGGCACTAGACTTCCACATGGCCAAATGTGGTTTGAGGCCTGGACCAGGTGGCTTGAAAATCAAACTAGGTGAATATGTGTGTGCCCAAAATCCCAAAGGAAGAATGGAGGAGAGGGATTATGTTGAGACCAATCTCCAAAGGGGTGATTTCTTACTTTCCCTCTGTTTCTCTCTGGCAAGTCCAAACAAAAAAAGGCGGGGGGGGGGACCAAAAATTTCAAAGTTCAGCAAAAAATAATTAAAACTGAAGTTTTGTTTTGTTTAAGCAACTTATCTTGAAAATAAAGAGTCTAAGTTTTAAAACAATGGTCCATATATTAAAGTATTAAATATAAATAGACATATAAATATAACCTTTTCTTGATATGGTAATATTTTTATTTGAATCTCTTAAGCAATTAGAGTTTGTTAAATATGTATGTGTGTGTTAATTTGATAAGTACTTAAAGTAATATTAATATTGGCTGTTTATGTTTAATTTATGAATTTTAAAATGAGTATAAGCACTGAAATAACATTTTAAAATGTAAATTTTGAAAACCATTTCATATATGGAAAGAAATATTTACCAGAATCTAAGGACCCTTTTCTTTTCTTTTTTCTTTTTTTTGAGAGGTTTTTCGCTATAGGGCACATGCGCTCACCAGACAGACAGAGAGAGACATAGAAACAGAAAGCGAGAAATCACCCCTCAGGGGGCATGGTCATGCCGCAATCCCTTCTCCTCCATTCTCCTCTCGGGATCTTGGGCACACATGCACACGCGCCCGGCGTGAGTTTTAAGCCACCAGGTATGGGACGCGAACCGCGGTCGACTATGTGGGAGTCCAGCCACATAGCCATTACGCTAACTGCTGGTTCCCTCTAAGGACCTTTTCAATACATCACTAATGTAAAGGATCCATGGTGCAGAGCCAGCAGGTGGTGTGATGGTTGGGGCACTGGTCTCCCACATGGCCGAATGCAGTTCGAGTCCTGGACCTGGTGGCTTGAAACTCATACCAGGTGTATGTGTATTCATGCCCAAAATTCCAGAAGGAGAATAGAGGAGAAGGTATTATGGCATGGCCATCCCATTTGAGGGGTGATTTCTCACTTTCCCTCTCACTGTTTCTCTCTGTCTCTCTCCAGAGAACTTGTATGCCTTATGGCAAAAACCTTAAAAACAAAAATAGATATCATCTATCAGACACAATTCCCAAATTAAAATATTAGTTCTAATTTTATATTACCAGTACAGAGCTACACATCTCCAGTCAGGTTTTGCAGAGCTAAAGACCTATGGCTCTTTTTAAAGTATTTTTTTTTCTTAAGGTGAATTTATTTTGTTAAGATAAACCTTAGCTTTAGAGCTACTTCATAATTGATGATAATGTATATATGAGAGGCTCACTGTTTTCTAAAGGAAAATTACAGTTCAATTAAATATTGTACATGCTTCATTAGATCTTAAAATTATCTTATTTAAATATTGAACATCTTTTAAGAATATTGAGATGGCTATTTCTCCATGACTGAAAATGCCATCTCTATTCTTAAAACTTTAATGTCAATTCTTATCATGCAGTTGTCTCTTCTCTCTTCAGGGAACGGCACAAACTTTTGTGAACAACTTCTCAGATAAATCTGTGAGTGCATCGGATCATTGTGTGGGCAAGTCCTATATTAGTAAGTATTCATAACTGTGAGTATTTTCTCATTGGAGAAAGTGTTCTGTTTGCCACAATACGAGAGCCCCATTAATTCTGTCATCGGCAATGTGTATAAAGAGGTGACTCACTGCAGATATATAAGCTTACTTGTAAATGAAATGAATAGCTTTGTTCTGACTGCAGGGCAAAATTGCTTGATAATGCAGATGATGACCAATGTATCCCCAGTTTTAGGAGAGCTTTCATGATAAACACAATGTACAAGTAAATACATATTTTTGTTTTCAGTTTTGCGTCTCCTTTTTGTAAGCTATTTGGAGGAAAGAAGATTGTTTTATTTTTGTTTCTTATTTTTCCGAAAAGATTGTCCGTTTCCTTCAATTTACTCCTTAACCACCATCCCTGAATTTTCTCTGAGGGTGCCTATGCTGATGCAGTCCTGATACTTTCTGCACATGGGAGGGTCAGGAGTGATGAAATCCCTCTTCAGACAGAGCAGGCTGTAAGTGCCTTCCTGTGCTGAGGCCAAAGAGTCGTCCAATTTTAACCTTCTTGATCACTTCCTTTTAGCCTTTGAAAATCCCTTAACAATAGAAGCAGTCTTTTCTTACACAAGTAGTTATAGGATTTTAAATACAGTTATAAGAGAGCCCCTTTAAGCTCAAATTTATTCCAAGGCATGCATGATTGATAACAGCTCTTTCCTTGGGAATAGGAACCCTTTGTTTACTTGATCATGGTATCCTGGACTTATTCTAAGTATAATGCTGCCCCGACTACCTGAAACTATGGTTTTATTTATTTATTTATTTATTTATTTTGAGAGATTTTCACTGTAGGGCGCGTGCGCTCGCCAGACAGACAGAGAGAGACATAGAGACAGAAAGCGAGAAATCACCCCCCAGGGGGGATGGTCATGCCGCAATCCCTTCTCCTCCATTCTCCTCTCGGGATCTTGGGCACACACGCACACGCGCCCAGCGTGAGTTTTAAGCCACCGGGTCCGGGACACGAACCGCGGTCGACTACATGGGAGTCCAGCGACATAGCCATTACGCTAACTGCTGGTTCCCACTATGGTTTTATTTTTTACTACACAAAAACATTAATTATTTTGGTTGTTTTCAATGTTAAAATTTCTCCAGAAAAATTAGAATGTTCTTATGGGCCATTCAACTTACTTAAAACTATTGAAACAGTCACACAGAGACAACAAGGCCTTGTCTGGATTGCCGAGGCCATGGTTCAAAAATTGCAGGAACCAACAGAGACATTTTTACTTGCTCAATATACAGTAGTGTTGTAGTAGTAATATGCAGTCATGTGCCTTTTTGTCTGAAACAAGAAAATATTTTTTTTAAGAATTATTTTATTGGGAACCAGCAGTTAGCGTAATGGCTATGTTGCTGGACTCCCACGTAGT
>NW_006203640.1:79761-114067 GCF_000334495.1 Tupaia belangeri chinensis
AGAGAGAGAGAGAGAGAGAGAAAGTGAGAAAGAAGTGAGAAAGAAAGCTGACAGGTCCAAGACTGGAACCACAGTCGGTCATGCAGGAATCCAGTACCCTTAACCACCATGCAACCTGCCACCCCCAAAGAATTCTTAATATAGAGGAAGTCCATTTAATCAGAAGGATGCTCAAATAAACAATATGTTGGTTTATTTTTGATGGAGAAAGTGGACCCTAAACTGAAAGTCTAAAGTTAAAGTGTGTGTTCTGAAAATTTCCTAGGCTCCAATCTCTTTTATTTATTATTATGTATTTATTTATTTTATTATCATCATAATCTTGTTTATATTACATTGGATTACATATAACTTTACAGTGTATTACATTGCTTTTTCAACAGGGAATGACATGCATGTCAATCAATACAGAGACATTAATCTCCCCGCTTCAACATTCAATAGCTTTTCATTGTTTTCCCCAATCATTATTATTATTATTCCAATTATTTTTTTAAACAGTCAATCATTATTTCTCATTTTGCTTATAAAAAGACTTTACCCATCATGAAATACTTCTCAGACCAATCCAGTTGAGAGTACTAAACATGTTATCATCAACAGGTAATAAGCCATATCTGTTTCCCACTAATGTCCTATCTCTTTATTTGTTCTCTTGCTATATTTCTCTATCCTCTTCTCTTCACCCCCCCATTCCACACTATCTTATTCTCGTTAAGTGCTTTTACTGCTTTTATGTCTTTAACCTAGGTTTATTTTTCTTAATGTAAGAATGATAACATTGACTCCTTACCTTATAAATCTGTGACCATTCCATAGCAATAAGCATCTGAAGGTAATCTGGAATATTGAGAATGATTTAAGGAAAGAAATATTTAAAACAGCCCAAATGAAATGAATTTACTAGCTTTAACATAGGGATGTCCCAAGAGAAAAGAAAAAGAAAAGCTGGTCTAACTTTCTTGTCCACAAGACCTCTGGGTAAATAGACTAATGGTACTTGCTAGAAGGAAAAGACCTTTCTCCAAAATGCACATGGCAGAAGTCCATGGATGAGGATTACTTTTAGTAAGTAGAACACAAAGTCTGTAATGCATCAGTCCGTAGACAATGCCACATAGGGTATACAAATCTCTGGAGATATGAAAACAAGATGTTATATAAGTTGAATACTTTCCACTTTGCCAAGAACCCTGCAAACCTCATTTAGAAACTTTATGTATTCTGGGCTGGAGGTAAATTCCCATACAGAATAGCAGAGCCTTGGAGAGGCTTTCAGTGACTGGACCTCTCTGCATCTTCTGAACCATTTGATTACTTGTCTTAAGGTTATTTAATAATGTTTAAGGAATTAAATCTCCAATTTTTTATTTGATGGTACCATCCTATGAATTTGCTCAATATACAATAGTGTTGTGGCTGTAATACGCAGTCATGTGTGCTTTTTTTTTGTCACCTAAGCAATGTGAGAAAAAGCAATTTTATCAGGAGAATGCTCAAACTTAGTTGTATTTGGAGCAGTGTCTGTCTGGATGATGTCCTTAGGCAAGCAGCAATTACTGTTACTCTATCGTGGATGACCTGAGGGGCCTGTAGCCACCTCAGGTAGTAAGATCCAAGCTGAATTCCTGGAAGTCCATAATGTAACTGAGTATTTCAGAGCTTGTGGCCTGATTAAGGACAGTAGCTGGAAAGCTCCATATAGACCATCTGCTCCATTTATTCTTTTCCTCCCTCTGCCTTTCTATTCCCCTCCTTGTATTCGGCATCGTCCTTTTTCTTTATCCTCCTCTTCTCATACATCTTTCTATAGAAACCTGACCATTTATCTCTTTACCAGGTGCAGAGGACACTGCTCCCCACAGATCTTTCCTTCATTCTGTTCAGGGCTGACATAAATGACCTATATTTTGAAGTCTTGGCTCACGATATGCCTTGTAAACCAGAAAGTATTCCCTCCTTTTACCCTCCATTTTGTAGTTTACTTACTTATTTTTGGCACAATGGCTTACATGTACAAAGCACAAAATAATTTTTATATACATTTTTAGTTTACTGTAGTAGAATTTTATAATGACTACTTTATTTTTGTATTTTTAAATTTATTGCTTTATATATATTCATTGTGTATAGTATGATGTTTTGATACATGTTTTCATAAATAAATGATTAATAGAGTCATACAAATTAATATATTAATCACCTCATATCATTTGTTTATTTTTTTCTTTTCCTTTCCTGCCAGAGGGCATATGCTCTCACCAGAGAGAGAAAGAGAGAGCACTCTCCAGCGGGGCATGGTATTGCCCCCATCTTATTCCTTCCTTTCCCCACTTGTCAGGATTTAGAGCAAGCATGCACATGAGTGGTTTTCAAGTCATAGGGGCTAGCATTTGAACCTTGGTTGAACACGTGGGATCCAGCTGCCTATGCATAGTGCTTAACCACTGTGCCATGAGACTGCCCACAACACAGCTCTTTTTGTGTGTGCATATGTGGAGAGCTCCTGATACCTATTCTCTTGGCGAATTTTCAGTATACAATATTGTTAACTATAGTTCTCATGCTGCACATTGGATCTTTAGACTAATACTTTTGGCAAGACTGTAAGTTTGTGCCTTTGCAGTAGATCCCTTACTTTAGATAGTATATATTTACACGATGCTGCTGTCATAAAAACAGAACGTTCTATATGACTTGTATATAAAACATATGAGGTCATTAAAATTCGACCTTTCTGATTTTAATTTTCAAAGTTTACTTACTTTAAAAACAATTTAGCACAGTTCCCTTTCAAATGCACCAGTGATGGAGAAATCACAGGATGGTGTAAGAGGGGAAGAGATAACTTTATTACTGCACAGGAAAATTCCTTAGGATATGCTTTAGGATACTCATCCTTCTCTAAGCATTTTTATATTTCCTTTGTGTTTGTTTGTTTGTTTGTTTTAGAGAGATTTTTTGCTATATAGTGTGTGCACTCACTGTAGAGACAGAGAGAGACGGAAAGCAAGAAATCACTCCCTGGGGGGGATGGCCATGCCACAATCACTTCTCCATTTTCCTCTCGGGAATTTGGGCACTCATGCACATGTGCCCAGCATGAGTTTCAAGCCACTAGGTCAAGGACATGAACTGTGGTTAGCCATATGGGAGTCCAGCGACATAACTATTATGCAAACTGCTGGCCCCTTCTCTTCGTATTTTTATTTTCTCTGTATGGAGTAAGTTTCCTCACTGGTAATCTGCTTCTCATCCTCTAATAATAAGAATGAACATTATCCAAAAGTCTAATCTCAAGAAGAATGAGGAGCATCCTTTTCAATGACCTCACAATACTTTATGCCACTTCAGTGGTGATTATTCAGTGTAGAATAGCTATTATTGTATGTTTCATTTCACTTATAGTTCAGCCTACCCCAGAGAGTACAAGGTAATAAATAAGTGAAGTAATATATGAATAATAGGAATAGATGTACTATCCACAAAACATAGGTTTTAATTGCTTAGTAAACCTGTTATATTTGGGAAAAATAGGGCTTACTTATTAAATGTTTTACTTCATCTGAATATCCTGGAATATCCTGAATCTAAAGGTCCTGAAAACAGAATCATAAATTTTCATGGATTTTTTTTTCTTTATTTATGATAGATTACATGCAGTTGTACATGAGACTGAGAAAGAAAAGCAACTTGCACAGGGACTGGTCACATTATAATCCATTTCCGCCAGTTTTCCACCCTGTCAGAACTTAGGCACTCATGTATGTACCCAGTGTGTTTCAGACTAACTGGGCCAGGAATCGGAACTACAGTCACCATGTGATATCCAGCTTCTCTTGAGCAGCACATTGTGCCAAGGAGCCAGCTCACCATGCCAAGGACCCAACCCACTATGGAGTTTTTACTGAAATATTTATAGGGATATCGTTTATATTCTGTAAAATTTATTCTCTTGGGGTCAGCAAATGATGTAGTGGTTACTTTGCTGGACTCCCACAGAATTGACTGTGGTTTAAATCTCAGACCCAGTGGCTTAATACTCAGGCCAGGCATGTGTGAGTGCATGCTCAAAATCTCGAGAGGAGAACAGAGGAGAAGGGATTGTGGCATGGCAACCCTGGGGGGCGGATTTCTTACTCTCTGTGACTCTATGTCTCGCTGTCTCTCTGGTGAAAGTGCCCAATAGCAAAAAATCTTTCTCTAAAAAAAAATATTACTCTCTTAAAATGTGTAATTTGGTAGTTTTTATTTTATTTTCAAAGTCAAGAAATCATTACCATTCCCTAATTCCAGGTAAGTGGGAGTTTTAATAAATTTTGGATGATTTTAATCCTCTAAAAAAACCCTCTGTATCCATTATCAACTCCTTGGACCTTGACAACCACTATTTCACTTATTTTCTGTTTCCAGGGATTTGTCTGTCCTATGCATTTCATATAAATGAAATTGTATGACATGTGACCATTTGTCTGAATTTTTTTCAATTAGATTGATGCTTTGAAGGTTCACTCATGTCATAATATGCATCAGAACTTCATTCGTTTATTTGACTAGATAATAGTGCATTGTATGTATGGACTACATTGGTTTACCCATTCATCATTTATCAGAAATTTGTGTTTTCATTTTTTTATAAATAATACTAAAATGAACATTCATGTACAGATTTTGGGTAGACATATGTTTTTAATTTTTTGACAGAATTTCATAAATTTTTACTCTCAGTATATAGAAAGATTAAATGATGCCTGGTATTCTTTATTTTTTGGAGAAGTTTTTGCTATAGGGCATGTGCCTTCGCCAGACAGACAGAAAGAGACACAGAGACAGAAAGCGAGAAATCACCCCCCATGGGGGATGGTCATGCTGTAATCCCTTCTCCTCATTCTCCTCCTGGGATCTTGGGCCCGCATGCACACACGCCCAGCGTGAGTTTTAAGCCAATGGGTCTGGGACGTGAACTGCAGTTGACTACTTGAGAGTCCAGCGACATAGGCATTATGCTAACTGCTGGTTCCCAATGCCTGGTATTCTTGTATACATTTATAAAAATACATAATCTTAAAAACATATCATTTTTAGTGTACTACAAACCAGAGTTGATCTTAATTGAACTGTACCAACACAGAAGTTTGAAAAAACATGTTAGCATTTTTACATACAAGCAGATCAATGAAAATATATCTTCTCTAGTTTCATATAAAAAAAGATGGAACCCCCAACTTTATTCAAATTTTTATAAATTCAGAAAATGTAAGAGAGCAATTGCTTTTTCAGCATAATATGTTTTATGTTAGAACAGGTACATAGTCATGTATTTATTGACTGAATATTATGTATAAGCTCTATTCAGGTAAAAGATGATTAAAAACCCATAAGACACAGTTTTTATTCTCAAGAAGCTAGAAGTCTAAGTGGGAGAAATGATAGATACAAACAGAGTATATAGAGTGTGGTTAATTGGGTATGAACACAAAGCTATAAAGATTCAGAGGGGAGATAATGCTTCAACTTGCAGTGACTGAAGGCAGAGTGGGATTTTTATTGTATGTTAGGGGGATGAACCAATCATAAGATAGTTGGGAATGCCCAAAACATATGTAGGATAAGGATCAGAAAGTGAGTCACACATAATAGTAACTTTTACTTAAAATAAATGAGAGTCACAGTGAACAAAAGACAGTCTGCAAGGAAGAAAACAGAGAAACAAAATAACTTAAGACCAATGATGAAGCTTTTTGAATATCTACATGTAGACCATGGAAAGAGGAGGGACAAAAACCAAAAAACAAAAACGAACAAACAAAAAACCCTGATGACTAGTCTAAGAGAGACTGGCACAAAGGAGGATGTTTATATTATTTTCTATACAAAATAATAGAACAGTACTTTTACTAAGAATCTCTTAGTATTTACTCAATACAAAAGCATCTACAATTTTTACTCAATGTTTTAAAAATGTGATTCATGTTATATCGTGATTATAAACTCTATAAAAGGGAAACTGAACTATTAAGTAAAGGTGAACATCTGCCTAGAAATAAAAATCTTAGTCTAGTGAATAGAAGCATCATTTCAAATTTGATTTTTATGAATCAAATGAGGTTGAGAGGTTAAAAAGTTGGTTTTTTTTTTAATTGAAATGATTTAAACTATGAATGGTATAGTTTTTACAATAGAAAAAGTTAAGCAGAAATAAGGTTGGTCATCTAAAATGCCATTATCTCAACTGAGTAAAAGCGCTGTGAGCAATGAAAATCCTCAATAATTCAAAGTAAAAGAGAATCAATAAGAATAAAATTGTTAGCTTTCTGGAAAGTTTTAAAACTATCCGACAATTTTGTAATAGAAGTTTTTATTTTGTGTTTGTTTGTTTCCTTTTTACTTCTTTATAACTGTTTCCTGTTGAGAGCTTTCTGGTATTTGCTGAAGGACCAGCAATGCATTCATTATTAATTTGTCTCCATAGCTCAAGGGGTAGCCTGCAGAGACTAGAACTAAGTTTGGATAGAGAACAATAAATAATAAATAACAACAATAATAATTTGCATTTATTCAACCTCCTCCAGCTGTGGAAGTCAAAGTGGTTCACAGTCATTCATTAAGCTTCACAGGATTTCAGCAAGGGAGGCAAATAATGTTGTCCACGTGGAAAAATAAGAAACTGAAAAGTTAAGTAACTAAACGAAGGTCACACATAAGTTAATATCAGATTCAGGCATATTCCCTATAGTTTCTTGTATCCAAATTTCTATTTCCGAATTTGCTAAATTTTGATTGTATTCTTTCACTTCTTTCCAAATATTGAAGTAGGTTTCCACTTTGAAAGAAAAAGCAAACTCTTACCTATTTGGCTTTCAGAATTATTGAGCCACATCTTTGGGGACTTAATCTTTAAACTTTATTTTGTATATTATGTGTTATTCACCAGTTTTCAGGGCTACTGAAATGTGTACTACCATTATTCCTGCTCTGAACTTGGAAGAAAACCAACTCTAATAAAAGACTGATCATGTTCCCTATATTGCTATTAACAATGAGCTCAGCAAATGTGAAGGCACTGAAACCTACAGAAACACACACGAACTCAGAATCTCTCTGTGGCTATGTATTACTGCTGTGCCACCGCAGCTAGCCTATTTATTTTTAAACTTTTCGTTTTGTTTATGCATTACTTTCCTAGTTTCATTTAGTTGTCTGTTGGTGTTCTATTACATTTCACTGAACTTCTGTAAGATGATTATTTTAATTCTATGTCAGGTCATTCATAGATCTCCAGTTCTTTGGACTTGTTTGCTGATGCTTTATTAGTTTCCTTTGCTAGTGTAGTAATTTGTGTAGCCTTGCATTGGTGTCTGTGCATCTGAGGGAGTAATAAGGAGTAAAACATTTTTCAGTCTTTATAGACAAGTTTTGGCACATATGAACCTTCTTCTGCCACTTGGGATTACCTTCAGTATTGTACTTGAGAGAGGTTATCTTCAATAACTTGAGATAGGATTAACTTCAGTATTGCACTTGAGCAGGGTTAGACCCAGGTTATTTGGTGGTTGTGAGGTATATATTGGAGTTTATAATTGGTGGGCCTGTTACCAGGGTCTTGGGTGGACATGGATACTGTACTCTCTGCATAGATAGGACTGCCTTCTTGATCAGTAAGGCCGGCATTGCTTCGAGGTCTGCAGTTGGGTCAGCAAATGCTGGGACTGTTATTAGGTGAATAATAGGTGTGTGCTCTGTTGGATCCCTAAGAGCACCAGCCCCAGATCATGAGATATGACATTTAGTGACTTTAAAATCCAGCCACAAAGCTATGTTAGGGTCCAGTGCTTGGATCTAAGCCTGTAAATCTACCTCTATATGTCTTTTTCCAAGTCTCTAGGCAGGTTCTGCTGCTCCTGAACTGTGTCTGATAGAGACTGCAGGCTGGTTACCAGAGCACAAGATTCAAAGTTAAGCTTTAGACAAAAGTTTTGCTTTTGGTCACTTGGAAAAGCATGTCTTTTCTTGATCCTCAAGCTGGAAAGATTGCTTTGGGACCAACCAAGGCTGGGAGGTTCTAGAGCCAGATTACAGGGCCTCTTTAAGATTTGCAGTTGGACTGAGGTCAGCATGTCTGCATATGGGATATGGGTTATCACGACTTCTCCTGTGTTCCTTGGCAGATAGCATTGTTGAGAGGACCAAGACCAAATAAGGTTTCAGCTGAGTTGTCTATGGGTTGGAGCTATTTCTGGGTTTGTAACTAAGGGCACCATCAGTTGTCTTCCACCTGGGGTTGGCCTCTGAAAAAGGGCCTCCTTGGTCTTGTGTGCCACTGGGGTTTCTAAAGCTCCTACCTAAATTCCAAAACCCCCATAAAGGAAATTTTGTCCTTGAACGACTGCCAAATTATTGTTGCTATAGGGAGATACAATAGAGGATTGCCTCTTCTGATGTTTCTCTGACACTGTTCATGATGTATTTATAATGTTTGAAAATAGATGATAAACACAGATGGGCAGTTATATAGTGAGACCTTTGTATCTACAGTTCTGTATTTGTGGGTTCAACTAACCACCCAGATACAGACAGGTCATGCCAATTGTTATGAAATAGGGAAAAAGGTGGATCTCTAAGAGAGATGCTGCATTTGTACATATTGTTCTGTTCGCTTGTATCTGATGTTAATATTATTTAAAGTAATGTAGAAGTGACTTAAAGTGTACAGGAAGATGTGTACGTAGGTTATATACCAATGCTATGAAGGTCTAAGCATCCATAGGTTTTAATATCTACAGTTCTTGGGACAAATTTCAAATGGATAATGAGGGGTTACTGCATATATGTGTGTGTTGTATATATATGTGTGTGTGTATGTGTGTGTATACCTATATACTATACTATATACATTACATGTGTGTGTGTTTATCTATATATGTATATCTGTGTGTGTATATATGTGTGTGTATATATATATATACACATACATACATACATACTGATGCTATAAAGAACACAAATCCATATTTACATAATAAATATTGTAAATTTCTAAAAAGTGAAAGAGGGAAATCTGAGGACGTCAACAGCTCTAAAGCTGAGGTATGAAAGGCACTTTATTATTTTTAATGTTTATAAAAAGATTAAGTATAAAACTTATATTTTATTTTAAAACACTATATATTTAAAATTTTCATGGCATCCATCAAAAGTCTTTGACTACACACTTGATAATTAAGCCCATTCAGAGGATTTTACTTCTTTTTCTGTGTTTAGACTTTAAATTCTAAATATTAGGGTCTTTTTCTGGTTATTTAAAATCACATCTTCTTCCCTGGACATAGTGGTCCCACACTGATGACCAAAGCAGCTGCTGTGATCACTACTAATGTGATCACTGCTGATCTGTTTTCTCTAGTACATATTGTCCAGTCAACAGAGCTATAAGCATACACAAGTTTATACTGAGGTAGCCTTCTTGAAAACTCTTTTTTTCTTTTTGTTTTTTAAAATCTTGCCAGAGGTCATGGGCACTCTCTGGAGAGAGACAGGAAGAGAGAAAGCAAGAAAGCATCCCCAATGGGGTACAGTTATTCAGCAATTCCTTCTTCTCCATTTCTCCCCCCTTTCAGTATTTTAGGCAGGCACACATATATGCTAGATATGTTTCTCAAGCTGCCTGGTCTGGGCCATGTGGGATCCAGGTGCCCTAACCACCACACCATGACCTAGCCCAAAAAACATTATTTCTGACAAAGTCACTGAGTGCTTTTCTGGATGTATATAAATCAACATGTCATGTTTTGGTTTTGGTTTTTGTTGTTTGAGAGATTTTTGCTATGGGGCATGTGCGCTCACTGGAGACACAGAGAGAAATAATGAGACAGAAAGAGAGACATCACCCCACAAGAAGATGGCCATGCCACACTCCTTTTTCCTCCCTTCTCCTCTGGGGTCTTGAGCACACAAACACATGTGCCTGTTGTGATGTTTAAGCTGAACCGTCATCAACTATGTGGGAGTTCAGCAACATAACCATTCCACCATCAGTTAGTCCTGTTTTTTTTTTTTTTAAAGAATTATTTAATTTAATTTTTTACTTATTCATTCATTTTATTTTACCTTGACGAGAGAGAGAGGACGAAAGTGAGAAAGCAAGCCACCAGGTCCTGGGCTTGAACCGTGGTCAGCTATGTGCAATTGTCTAGTACCTTAACCACCGTCATGCCACCTGCTGGTCCCCAGTCCTGTTTTTTTATTTTTTTGGAGAGATTTTTGCTATAGGGCATGTATACTTGCCGGAAAGACAGAGAAATCACCCCCCAGGGGAAATGGCCACGCTGTAATCCTTTCTCCTCTGGGGATTTTGGGCATGCAATGCACACGTGCTTGGCGTGAGTTGAAGCCACTGGGTCCAGGACTCAAACCACAGTCGACTACATGGGAGTTCAGCAAGATAGCCATTACTCCAACTGCTAGTCCCCCCACCCCCTTTAAAAAAAATAAAAGAATCTATACTCGGGGAAATATTGAGTGATCTCAGGTAACAAGAAAATTAAATTTTTCAGTGGAACCACAAAAACATGTTAATATTTAGGTTCTCCTCAGTACATAAGAATATTTTACTCACTAAATACACATATTCATCTTATATTTTCCAACCTATATTATTTATTGTGTTGCAATATAAAACAATTAAGAAAAACATCTTTACTTTTTGCAATGCTGTTTTATTGAGTTTTTCATCATTTATTGATGTGTGTCTATTCACACTGATTTTCTATGGAAAATCTTACTCTGCTATCACAACACTGTTGGATCTCCTTGAGAGGGCCACGCTACTTTGCCAGTCTCTGCCTAGACCACAAAGATATTAATGGTTGAGTCTTGAAGAAAGACATGAATTGTTAGGTTCCAAAAAAGATTCCTTGAAGTAAGATTCAAAATTAGTAAATAAATATACCTTTAGTATAGTTCATGGCCTTCAACACAAAGTTAACCAATATTTCTGAGGAAAGATAAGATTCTTTTTTTTTTTTTTTTTGAGAGGGGTGCTCGCCAGACAGACAGAGAGAAACAGAGAGACAGAAAGTGAGAAATCACCCCCCAGGGGGGATGGCCATGCCGCAATCCCTTCTCCTCCATTCTCCTCTCGGGATCTTGGGCATGCATGCAGGCAGACGTGCCTGGGGACCAACCAAGGCTGGGAGGTTCTAGAGCCAGATTACAGGGCCTCTTTAAGATTTGCAGTTGGACTGAGGTCAGCATGTCTGCATATGGGATATGGGTTATCACGACTTCTCCTGTGTTCCTTGGCAGATAGCATTGTTGAGAGGACCAAGACCAAATAAGGTTTCAGCTGAGTTGTCTATGGGTTGGAGCTATTTCTGGGTTTGTAACTAAGGGCACCATCAGTTGTCTTCCACCTGGGGTTGGCCTCTGAAAAAGGGCCTCCTTGGTCTTGTGTGCCACTGGGGTTTCTAAAGCTCCTACCTAAATTCCAAAACCCCCATAAAGGAAATTTTGTCCTTGAACGACTGCCAAATTATTGTTGCTATAGGGAGATACAATAGAGGATTGCCTCTTCTGATGTTTCTCTGACACTGTTCATGATGTATTTATAATGTTTGAAAATAGATGATAAACACAGATGGGCAGTTATATAGTGAGACCTTTGTATCTACAGTTCTGTATTTGTGGGTTCAACTAACCACCCAGATACAGACAGGTCATGCCAATTGTTATGAAATAGGGAAAAAGGTGGATCTCTAAGAGAGATGCTGCATTTGTACATATTGTTCTGTTCGCTTGTATCTGATGTTAATATTATTTAAAGTAATGTAGAAGTGACTTAAAGTGTACAGGAAGATGTGTACGTAGGTTATATACCAATGCTATGAAGGTCTAAGCATCCATAGGTTTTAATATCTACAGTTCTTGGGACAAATTTCAAATGGATAATGAGGGGTTACTGCATATATGTGTGTGTTGTATATATATGTGTGTGTGTATGTGTGTGTATACCTATATACTATACTATATACATTACATGTGTGTGTGTTTATCTATATATGTATATCTGTGTGTGTATATATGTGTGTGTATATATATATATACACATACATACATACATACTGATGCTATAAAGAACACAAATCCATATTTACATAATAAATATTGTAAATTTCTAAAAAGTGAAAGAGGGAAATCTGAGGACGTCAACAGCTCTAAAGCTGAGGTATGAAAGGCACTTTATTATTTTTAATGTTTATAAAAAGATTAAGTATAAAACTTATATTTTATTTTAAAACACTATATATTTAAAATTTTCATGGCATCCATCAAAAGTCTTTGACTACACACTTGATAATTAAGCCCATTCAGAGGATTTTACTTCTTTTTCTGTGTTTAGACTTTAAATTCTAAATATTAGGGTCTTTTTCTGGTTATTTAAAATCACATCTTCTTCCCTGGACATAGTGGTCCCACACTGATGACCAAAGCAGCTGCTGTGATCACTACTAATGTGATCACTGCTGATCTGTTTTCTCTAGTACATATTGTCCAGTCAACAGAGCTATAAGCATACACAAGTTTATACTGAGGTAGCCTTCTTGAAAACTCTTTTTTTCTTTTTGTTTTTTAAAATCTTGCCAGAGGTCATGGGCACTCTCTGGAGAGAGACAGGAAGAGGGAAAGCAAGAAAGCATCCGCTAGGGGGGAACTTGCCAGAGGTCATGGGCACTCTCTGGAGGAAGAGAGAAAGCAAGAAAGCATCCCCAATGGGGTACAGTTATTCAGCAATTCCTTCTTCTCCATTTCTCCCCCCTTTCAGTATTTTAGGCAGGCACACATATATGCTAGATATGTTTCTCAAGCTGCCTGGTCTGGGCCATGTGGGATCCAGGTGCCCTAACCACCACACCATGACCTAGCCCAAAAAACATTATTTCTGACAAAGTCACTGAGTGCTTTTCTGGATGTATATAAATCAACATGTCATGTTTTGGTTTTGGTTTTTGTTGTTTGAGAGATTTTTGCTATGGGGCATGTGCGCTCACTGGAGACACAGAGAGAAATAATGAGACAGAAAGAGAGACATCACCCCACAAGAAGATGGCCATGCCACACTCCTTTTTCCTCCCTTCTCCTCTGGGGTCTTGAGCACACAAACACATGTGCCTGTTGTGATGTTTAAGCTGAACCGTCATCAACTATGTGGGAGTTCAGCAACATAACCATTCCACCATCAGTTAGTCCTGTTTTTTTTTTTTTTAAAGAATTATTTAATTTAATTTTTTACTTATTCATTCATTTTATTTTACCTTGACGAGAGAGAGAGGACGAAAGTGAGAAAGCAAGCCACCAGGTCCTGGGCTTGAACCGTGGTCAGCTATGTGCAATTGTCTAGTACCTTAACCACCGTCATGCCACCTGCTGGTCCCCAGTCCTGTTTTTTTATTTTTTTGGAGAGATTTTTGCTATAGGGCATGTATACTTGCCGGAAAGACAGAGAAATCACCCCCCAGGGGAAATGGCCACGCTGTAATCCTTTCTCCTCTGGGGATTTTGGGCATGCAATGCACACGTGCTTGGCGTGAGTTGAAGCCACTGGGTCCAGGACTCAAACCACAGTCGACTACATGGGAGTTCAGCAAGATAGCCATTACTCCAACTGCTAGTCCCCCCACCCCCTTTAAAAAAAATAAAAGAATCTATACTCGGGGAAATATTGAGTCCCCCACCCCCCCTTTAAAAAAAAATAAAAGAATCTATACTCGGGGAAATATTGAGTGATCTCAGGTAACAAGAAAATTAAATTTTTCAGTGGAACCACAAAAACATGTTAATATTTAGGTTCTCCTCAGTACATAAGAATATTTTACTCACTAAATACACATATTCATCTTATATTTTCCAACCTATATTATTTATTGTGTTGCAATATAAAACAATTAAGAAAAACATCTTTACTTTTTGCAATGCTGTTTTATTGAGTTTTTCATCATTTATTGATGTGTGTCTATTCACACTGATTTTCTATGGAAAATCTTACTCTGCTATCACAACACTGTTGGATCTCCTTGAGAGGGCCACGCTACTTTGCCAGTCTCTGCCTAGACCACAAAGATATTAATGGTTGAGTCTTGAAGAAAGACATGAATTGTTAGGTTCCAAAAAAGATTCCTTGAAGTAAGATTCAAAATTAGTAAATAAATATACCTTTAGTATAGTTCATGGCCTTCAACACAAAGTTAACCAATATTTCTGAGGAAAGATAAGATTCTTTTTTTTTTTTTTTTTGAGAGGTGTGCTCGCCAGACAGACAGAGAGAAACAGAGAGACAGAAAGTGAGAAATCACCCCCCAGGGGGGATGGCCATGCCGCAATCCCTTCTCCTCCATTCTCCTCTCGGGATCTTGGGCATGCATGCAGGCAGACGTGCCTGGTGTGAGTTTAAGCCGCTAGGTCCGGGACTCGAACCACGGTCGACTACGTGGGAGTCCAGCGACATAGCCATTATGCTAACTGCTGGTCCCAGAAAGATAAGATTCTATCCAATAAAAACAATTGTGATAGATGGGCTGCTGACCTCAAAATGATATAATAATAATGATAATAACTGCTAACAGGCAGATAATCAGTAGATAAGATTCTGGGTTAACATCCTAAAAGCACTATAGAAAAACAACTATTAGTCTAAAATTATATATATCTCTAAATTACTATCCAACAATAATGATGAAGTTAAGATATTTAAACAAGTAAAATAGCAGCCAATTGTCAATCACAACCCCTTAATTAAATAACTAATAGAGAATATGCTTTAAAGAAAATTTTTTAAAAAAAATTCAGTAAGAAAAATGAGATGGAAAAGGAAATGTTGGGCAAGGAGATTGGTAAATATATCAGTAAGTCTAAATAAGAGTATTTTGAATAATACAGTCATAATTATGAATAGTTTTAGAGATACAAAATCAAAATGAAGAAACATGTACAATAACATGAAACTTTGGAGGATAAGATTAGAATTAAAGTATTCTAAAAGTTATTGTTATTCTAAATAATGTTGGATAACTAAGTTAAATTAAGAGGTTTTTTCTTTTTAATTTTTTAATTGTAAGAGTGAAAAAGAAAAGTGCTTTAGCCACTAAAAATCTCCTGGTAGGATTTTTAACTTCTAATCCAGAAAAGTGCCAGAAAGGAAAGAAACAAAGGGGAAAAAAAGGCAAAGAAAATAAATTTAAAGGTAAAACACAATGTAAGATGGTATATTTTTAAGCAAATTTAGAGGTTTGTCATAGTATGTCACATGTAACTCACCATTTAAAAATAACATTGAGGGAAAATTATCCACTCATGTGCAATTTGGGTCCAATAGCCCCAAATGGTTGATAAATGATTAGAATGAATTCATAGCCTGTTTACTTCTTTCCTCGACCAGAAGCTCCAGCCACACTGAGATCTTTTCTTTTATTGAAATACAACAGGCTTATTACTTTTCAAGGTATCCTTATTTTTAGTATAGAACTAATTATAGTTTGTAACGATGTTAAGTATTCATTTATTTTCTTATTTTTTGGGTCTTCCCAAATTTTTTCTGTGCAGACCAGAACCTTACCCTGCTCATTGCTGAATACTTAGAACCTAAAGAATTCCTTTATTAAGGTAATCAATATGCATTAGACAATATTTGTGAGCATATCAAATTCTTATTTAAAAAGTCCCTCTTTCTCCATGAATCTAAGATACAGTTGGAAAAGGAATCACTCAAATTGCAGATACCTACTTAAATATAGAGATTTCAAAACTCTTCCCTCTGTCTTTTTAAAAAGGAAAGGATAGAAAAAAAAAAGTGTAGAGAGTGTTCAACCTACAGTGTAAATTTTTAGTGTGGCCAAAGAAAAGTAAGTTTTTTCTTCTTTTTTCTTTTTTTCTTTTTAGTGTTTACTATATAGCACATGAGTTTGCCAGAGAGAGAGAGAAAGTAGAAATCACTCCCTGGGGGCACGGCCAATGCTACAATTCCTTCTCCTCCATCTCTTTTCTTGGGATTTTGGGCATGCGGATTATGAACATGGCATGTTTTTCAAACTGTCAGATCCAGGATTCAAACTGTTCAACCAGCCGTGTGTTATACGGCTGCCTTAACCACCACTCCAGTGGATGGCTCACTTTTTTTTTTTAACTAAAAATATCTGTATTCCTTCCATGAGTGATAAAAAAAGAGAGACTAGAGAAAGGCATTCTTAACAGGTCCTGGAACTTATGTTTGTGGTCAGACTCAAACAGTATCATGTTTTAATGCTGTGCCATTGCCTAGCCTCTGGAAAGGTAACTTCCTAATGGGTAAGTTGAATACACTTTGCTTGGAAAATCTTTCTAGTACTACAATTCAAAAAATTGCAAGTAACTTCTCCAATAATGGGAGCTCACAGCCACTGGATGATGTCAGTGTGAAGAGAGATTTCCCACATTGAGAAATAGCTTCCTGCTTCTAGACTCCCAAAACAAGAAGCCGTTTTAAAGTTGAGGTGTGTCAGGGTATCAATGCTCTAAACTCCCATCTTCTAGACACCCGAAATATTTAGAAGAGAAGCCATTTTAAAGCTGAGAAGCCATGTTAAAGCTGAGGTATGTCCTGGCGTGTTCAGGGAAGCCATGCTCTAAACTTCCTCTTCTAGACTCCCAAAATACTCAGATAAGGTATGGCGACCTCCATCTTCTCTGTCTCGAGTTGTCTTTCTCTTTGTCTATCTCAAACTCTCTCTCTCTTTAAATTTTTAATTTTTTTTTTTGAAACATTTTCACTGTAGGGCGCGTGCGCTCACCAGACAGAGAGAGAGAGACATAGAGACAGAAAGCGAGAAATCACCCCCCAGGGGGGATGGTCACGCCGCAATCCCTTCTCCTCCATTCTCCTCTCGGGATCCTGGGCACGCACGCACACGCGCCCGGCGTGAGTTTTAAGCCACCGGGTCCGGGACACGAACCGTGGTCGACTACGTGGGAGTCCAGCGACATAGCCATTACGCTAACTGCTGGTTCCCAAATTTTTAATTTAAAAAAAATTTTTTTCAACCACTTCTCCTCACTTTGTGTCTTTTCTTTCACTTGATAATTTCAGAAGCCATTTTAAAGCTGAAGTGTATCTTACTTTTTACTCTTTTTTTGGTAGTATATTTCTAGTTTTTTTCTTTTTGCTTATATTTTTTAACCTTACTTCCCTACTCTAAGTTTCACTCTCTACACACTGAATGTCTAGATAGGCCTAGGTGAACAATAGCCAAGCATTTTAGACTTATTAAAATCCTCAATGCTTATTGAACCTCATGCTTTAATGAAGAAGTTTCTTTTTGTGAATCTGAACTATTAATCTTTCTGTGGATACCACATTGTGAAGCACAGTGGATGAGATTTTGTCACAAAATGACCAGAAACAACCACAGAGGCACAAGAAACATGAGAAATTGAGAAAATCCTCTCTTCTAAGGGGAAAAAAAATAATCCCTCATCATCCACAGACAGTACAGTAGAACTCATGGAAATGTCTGATAGAGAATTCAGAATATTCATAGTGACAAATCTAAGCGAGATGCAAGAGCTGAGAAATAATGAACTCCAGAAGATGCAGGAGAAAAGAGACAAGTTCCAGGAGGTATTGAAGTTCTTCCATGATCTGAAAGAGGAAATACACACCATGAAAAAGAATAAAATGAAGTTATTAGAGATGAAAGCTGCCCTTAAGGATATCAAAACCTCCCTCAAAAGTATTAAAAACAGATTAGCCCATGCACAAAATCAAATCTTGGATGCTGAAGGTAAAACCTTTGTTCTAGAAAAAACAACCAAAAAAACTGAAAACAATCAAGAAAAATGAGAATACTATACAAGAAATAGTAGGCAGCATTAAGTGCCCAAATATCTGGATAATCGGTATCCCAGAAGGTGAGGAAACTAATAAGGGCATTGATAATGTATTCTATGAAATCTTGGAAGGAAACTTTCCAAATTTTGAGAGGCATTCAAATATCTAGACCCAAGAAATACAAAGACCCCTAATAAAATCAGCCCAAGAATATCTTCTCCAAGGTGCACCATAGCCAGACTGGCAAAATCTACAAAGACAAGATACTAAACTTGGCAAGAAACATCAGGTTAATTATAAAGGCTATCCAATGAGGCTAACTTCAGACCTCTCATCAGAAACAATGCAAGCAAGGAAAGGATGGGAAAATATATTCAAAGTGTTTAGTGAAAAACAGTTTCAACCAAGAATACTATGCCCATCAAGATTATCTTTCATCTGGAAAGAAAGGATAAAGACATTCTCAGATAAGCAAGACCTGAAAGAATTTGCCAATAGCAGACCCACTCTTCAAGAAGTTCTGAAAGGAGTGCACTAGCAGGAAAACTAAAGACACATACAGAAATAAGAGAACAAAAGGCAACCAAGAAAATGACCAATTTAATGCTAGGGACAAGAAATATCAATAATAACGTTGAACGTTAACTTCCAGGATTTAAACGGAAAGAGGACCACAGTAATTCTTCATATTCAACAAAAGAGAGTTTGAACATAAGACTAAACTGGTGAAATAGAATTTTATGACTTTTGAATAAAACGTTTCTGATTTTTTAAAACTATGCTTTGTTTTCCCTATTTAAACATTTTACTTTCTTTTGAGTTGTTGATAGGTTTAGCAATTTGTTAAAATATTTTTTCTTGTTTGTTTCTTTAAAAGGAGGTAAAAACTTTTTTCCTTCCTGACCCCTCTGGAATTGGAAAATATTTGGGAATATTCTTATTTTGTGGCAGAAGGGTTACTTGCATAAGTTCAATAATGCTTGTTGCATTATATCAGAAATTGGAAATACTCATTATTGGACAGGGTTTTGATTGGAATATCCTATCTGAAGAATAATCAGAAAACTATAGAACTACGGTGGATCTCAAGTAAGCCAACACGAGCTCTTAGAAAGATGGCCTGGCACCATAAATAGTTCTGCCTGACAAAGAGGATTAGAGAAGATATAGAAAAGAACGTATAATAAAATAACCTGGACTTTTCCAGCCCAGCATTGTAATCAGTAGAGACTGCAAAAGAACAACCACACCAGAGGATTATCTTGAGAAAGATGTTGAAGGAAGGAAAAAAGACTGATCTTTGTTAGCAGATGGTTATTACAGAATATGTGGTAGGCTGTGTGGAATTGAGAAGTTTTATGTGTGACTAGTGTGCTGGGCATTTGCTTTTCAACAATTTGAGTCGTTGACATGTAAACATTTTCTTAAAAATATTGAAAACCATACTGTCTCTGTTGTTATACAGTCACAAACAAAATTACACAAAATTTTAAGAAATATTTTGAAAATTATCTTTAAAATTTGGTATTTTGAAAGTTATTAACTTTCTAGAACTATGGAGTATGAACAAAAATTTGTTGATATGTAAAGTAAATGTTTGTGGAAAAATGTAAAAATAAATAAATAAAAATAAGAAATATCTTCTTGCTGAGATGAAGTACCAATACTATATTTGCCTTTCTGCAAGAGACAACTGAAAAAACAAGGCCAGGGATCAGGAGATGTAGTAATGGTTACATTGTAGAACTCCCACATATTCCACTGTGGTTCGAGTCCCGGACCTGGTGACTTGAAACTCATGCCAGGTACATGTGTGTGCATGCCCAAGATCCTGAAAGGAGAATGGAGGGAGAAGGTATTAGGGTGTGGCGATCTGTTCTGGGGGAGTGATTTCTTGCTTTCTGTCTTTCTATTTCTCCGATAAGTGCCCATGGCCTATAGCAAAAAATTTCTTTCAAAAAAATAAGTCCAAAAATATGAAACAATGGTTTTCAAACAATAATTTTCAAACCTTGGAAATCAGGAAGCATAGGCCAGTAATCACTGAGAGGTGAAATGAAGTGAGACTATAATGAACACATCTTACCAGCTAGAGAGAATTTCTAGGCCACAGAATAGGAAGGAGAAATTCAGGCAGAGCCCAGGGCTCTGAGTTAAGTTCATAGAGCCAAGTCTGGGAAGGTTAGCAATAAGACTTTGCGTAACAGAATATCAGAGGAAAGAATTCTATGGAAGAGACTCTGAGGATCTACAGAGAGTCTTTCTTGAATCCTCAATTAAGAACTGATTAGGAAGTTGATCTGATATGAGGAAATTATCTGAAGCCAGAGAAAGAACCATCTCTGGAACTCACAAGGGCTAGTGGTTAGTTTGCATTGATATTTCAGGCTTATTGGAAAATGGTAAACTCATAAGATTTCAGGTAGATTATGCAGGTTATTATCCCTGTACTGAAGAAAGCAGAATCTTTTGTATCTAGCTTTTTGGAGTAAGCATTGGGTTTTTGAGATCCATCTATGTTTACTACTAAGTTCTGCTGAATCGTATTTTATTGTATAAAAATATTGCAATGTATATATTATTATATTATTCAACATTTGGGTTAATTCTTAAATTTGAAAACTATATATACAGATTTTTAAATATTCTTGCTTATATCTTTTACTGAAAATATGTATACAGCTCTGTTGGTTATATACCAAGGAATGGGATTTGTGGCTCGGAAACATATATTTTTTATTCTTCCCCCCGTACTTGTACCAATTTAAAGTCCCCAAAAAGTGTGTGAGAGTTTTTCTGTTGTTTCCTGTCACTAATATTACATACTGATTCTTCATTTTAGACATTATTAGGGTAAAGACAAAGCTGTTTAATATCACACTTTAGTTTTAATATGAAATTTATTTTTGTCATATTTTTATAAACCTGTTGGCCATTTAGATCCTCTTAGTGAAATCCATGTTCAAACAATTTGCTTATTTTTTATTGGTTTGTGTGTCCTTTCCTGTTCACTACTGCCATTCTTCATATACTCTGAGTACTTGTCTTTTTGGGATTGTATTTATTGAAACTATCTTCTCCTGCTTCAGTATTTGTTTGTGTGTTTTTTGTTTATTTGTTTGTTTGTTTTGCTCACTTAATGAAGTATTTTAATGAACAGAAATTTCTAATTTCAAGGTAGTTCGACTAATCCATTTTTCTGCTTAGCTGCTTACTCTGATAAATTTAAGAATACAGAAAATACCTTGAGGGAAAACCTAAATGTGGTAGGCTTAACTGCTTTTCCTCTTTCCCATTGGGACTTTGGTCCCTTCACTCTTGGCTTTTTTTTTTTTTTTTTTTACAATCCTCAACTAATACTATTGTCCTTTCAAGCTAGTCAGATTGTCAAAAGTGTACTGGATTTTCTATAGCATTCAGCTTATAGTTGAATGGCAAAAATGGTCAAATACCCAGAGGAAAAGCAGCTTGGAGACTTTAGTGCAACCTTTCTGTGGTTCTTTATTCCAGGAACTTCTGATACTCAATTCCTGGTAGACAGGACAGACAGTTCACCAAAAATTTAAACAGATTTTTCTCTTTCTTCTCAATTTTATCTTTTCCAGTGGTCCTTAAACAAAATATGACTGTGCTGAAGCTACTGCATCATAGCTAACGACAGATGTGTTTGAAAAACTTTTTGATTGTTCACTAACTTGTTTTTAATTGCCAGAGGGTACATACATCAGCTAGCCAGACAGACAGAGAGAGAGACTGAGTGAAAGCACTCTTCAGTAGGTATATTCACACCACAATCCCTTCTACTTTCTCCATCCTGTTGGGATTATGGACGTGCACACGCACAAACCTGGCATGCAGAGGCCAGAATTGGAACTGTGATCAGCCATGTGGGATCTGACTCCTTACCCATAGGGCCAGTCTAATCAGTGATTAAATTTTAACTTATTCATATTTTGATCTTTCCTGAATTCATACATCTTATTGAATATTTCTATGAAATTGGTTATTTTTAAATCTCTAGAATATCTGTGTGATGCTTTCATCACATATATACCTTATGTAAATTTCTTTGTGTGCTCATTTTTTTCTCATTTAGTTACTGCCGTGTTGTAAAACTAGATTAGAATTTTAGAAAAAATAATACTTTGGCTCTGGTGATCTTTTTATATTATATTTGTATTTTATATTCAAGTTTTTTGTTATTTCCTCCTTTCCCACTTTACCTACCTCATTATCTAACATCATAATTGATGCTTTGTTCATTCCTTTTCAAACTTTTATCTTTTTTAAAACATAAATTTCAAAGTATTTCATAGTTTTTCTTTTGATCTATAGTTGATGTATGTATGGATTATTTAAAAGTAGATATCTTGGACTCTAAACATGTAAATTTTTATCATTCTTGCTAATGATTGCTAGCATAATGGCACTATTATCAGGGATAAAATCTATGTAATAATCTCTAGTTAACGCTGCATAATCTTATTTTAAATTAATCCATGAACTTCTTATTTTAATTATTTTTAGTGTAGTTGTCTTAAGGTTTGTATTGAGTATTTTCATTGAAGCACATGTTTGTTTCTTATGCAGTTAATTTATTTTTATTGTCTTGGCTTCATATGTATCTGGTTATTAATCATTATTTGACACATATTTCATGTGCCAGAGAGCAGGAAAACAATACCTTGGAGTTCGAGACAAAGTTGTCTTCCATTAGAGATTTACTTTTAATTCCTTCAGAAGGCTTAGGTGAACCATCAAGATTAATTCAATTCAATTTCCAGGTTACCTTAGTATTTTGTGTCTGAACTGTGGTTCCTCTGAGGCAGAATTTACCTATGTTCACTGTTACTTCTAGGTTATCGGCTTTGTGAATTTTCAAAAGAGTATTTCCACAGTTCTTATGACATTAATAGGCTCTGGATCCTAAAATATTTATCCATAGCCTTGTAAACTGTTGAAAGTGGTGTTGAGACTTTTAATCACCCTCAGCTGAATTGGCAAATGGCCTTATGAAATGTTCTCTAAACTTGAGAAAACTCTGGATCCTATCTTTGTTTGTTGCGCTACTTTAAAAAAAATTTCTCAGTTAATGAAAATAATTTTGTAAATTTTTCTGGAACAAAATAGTTCATCTGAATTTCTTAATTTGCTTAACAGTAGACCTTTAGAGTCAACTTCTGTAAAGGGAGTTTTATTTTCTTTTTATATAATTTCTAATTTCACTCATAAAATTTATCACATTAAAGATCGGTTAATTTTATGAACTCTTGCACAATGAAAATTTTACCAGTATTTTACTAGAGATATTAAAAATACATATATTTTCCTCTTAAGGGAAATTATAACATTATATTATTTGTTATAAGAATATCTGTGTCACTATATTAATATTTATATTAGTACAGAATAAGAAAATGTATATTGTTATTCAGTGTCCACTTGAATTCTTTATGCCTTCTTATGGACTATAAATGTATAGTTCAAATGAATTAAACTATCAATAGTATTGATTATAAGGAATAGTCTTATTAGTTATTTTAAGAATGTATTTTTAGAGACACACAGGTAGCATGGTGGTTAAGGCAGCTTCATCTGGCATGGTCAACTGCAACGTTCGAGTCCCAGACCTGATAGCTTTTAAAATATGCCCAGCACATGTACATGCATGCCCAAAAACTTAAGAGGAGAATGGAGGAGAAGGTACTGTGATGTGGCCATACCCCCTGTGGGGGTGATTTCTTACTTTTTCTTTTTCTCTTTGGTGAATTTACATGCCCTATATCATAAAAGAAGAAAAAATAGAATGTATTTATAAACACCACAAAATTATAAATATATACTTAAAATCTTTATAAAATTATATAACTTGTTAAACTACTTATATGGCTATATCTATACTAATTTTAATACTAATATTCTCCACTTATGGAAGGTATATTAAAATGTTCAATACATTTAAAAAATTAATTTCTCTATTTTTAACTTAAAAATCTTTATAATCTATGTTTTTATTCCTCATAGGGCACATGTACTTGCCAGAGAGAGATAGTAAGAGGAAGTGCAAAATAAGCCCTCTGGGAGATGGTCACTCCTCAATCCATTCTCCTCTATTCTTCTTCTGTGATTCTGGGCATGCATGCACACATGCCCGGGGTGATTTTCAAGCCACTGGGTCCCAGACTCAAGTAGACCATGTTGGAGGCCAGCACCTCAACCCTGCTATGCCACCTGCTGTCCCAAACAATCTCAGTTATTTCATATGTAGAATTATGACTGTGTAGTTTCTTAAGTGGTATTCGATATCTGTTACTCACATACTCATACAGTTTACTGCTTTTAAGCCTCAATACCATCTTGGATACTAATATCATCACATACATTTTAGATAAATTTTGTTTTTTTTATGGGTTTATTTTTCTATCCCTTTATTTTAATATTTTCATGACATTATTTTATCACTGTATTACATTAAATACATTAGTAAATTCATTAATTTTAATAAAGATAATTCATAAAATATTGATAAAGTGAGCAGTCTACTTTATTTTTTCTTTCAATATATGATATGTTGATTTTGCATTATTTTTTCTCTTATTTTTCTTTTCTTTACTTCTTTACTTGTCATTTTTCTATGTCTCCTTGTTACTTTGAATGACATAGTGTTCCTTTCTTTTATTTAAAGATGTTTTCACGTTCCCTTTCAATTATCATGACATGTTTTTCTGCACAAAATGGGCTAAATACAGTGGTGGGCGAGATTTGAGATTACTCTGTGAAGGTTTTCTGCAAGTATTTAAAAAGGATATTGGGTAATTTCTATTAAAAAATAGACTCCAAAGCAAGGACCAGCAGTTAGCATAATGACTATGTCACTGAACTCCTACATAGTGGACCATGGTTCGAGTCCTGGACCCAGTGGCTTAAAATCATGCTGGGCATGTGGCATTGAGTGCCCAAGGTCCCAAGAGGAGAATGGGAGAGAAGGGATTGTGGCATGGCTATGGAGAGTGATTTCTCGCTTTCTGTCTCTCTATCTCTCTCTGTCTTTCTGGCGAGCACACTCGCCCTATAGCAAAAACCTCTCAAAAAAATAAAAAATATCAAAGCAGTGACTTAATTGAAGTATGTGCTTTCTTTTTCTCTCTCAACTTAAAGCACAGACTTTAAAGATTATAACAGTGGTTTTGCTCAATGGGATCATTGGGGGTCCAAGTAATCCTATCTTGTTACTTTGTTATGCCCTGTGGTGTTTTTCTCAGCCAGTTAAGAATTGCCTCACAAACAGTATATAATCTTCTAGTTCATAAAAAGGCAAAAAGAATTCAAATGGAAATTGAATGACTTTTTTAAAAGTTGCTCCCTGCAAGTGGCACTCATCACTTCTGCTCATATCTATTTTGCTGATATTTAATTGACTGACTGCAACTAACAGCAAGAGAGGCTAGGAAATGAAGGCTTTAGCTGAGGATTTGCTCTATCAACTCCAGGGAGTCTGCTATGACTGGATAGGTAATTATACATACTAGGGGTCAATTATTAGCATGTTTTACTGCAAAATAAAAACATGAAATATATCTCTATACTAACTCACTATGATTACTTTTCCTATTCGTGCCAAGCAAACGAAGAGAATTTTTTGCCTCTTGTCACATTTTTTATCATTAATTCTTCCAACTTACACATAAAAGCTAAAAATTATTTTAATTCCTTCTCTATGCTCACACCTACACCTAATCCTCTCTCTTCATCTCTGCACCTAATTTCTAAGTTCTACTGAGAGTTTAATACTTCAAGTTTTAGGGTAAAACAGTTTTATTTATATTAGATCTAGGGCTAATACTCTGTTTTTGTATGGGTTTTTCCATGAAGTCTAACTATATATCTATTTGCATATATCTATTTGCATTTAAAATATAGACGTTTCCTAGGTGACTTAGATTATGCTTCTTCTTCCTATATAGCCATTTAATTTTTCTTAGGTATCAGGAAACACTTGAACAAAATGTTCAACAAATGTTCATGAATATGCATTAAAATTTAAATACATTAAATCATTTCTGATGTAATAGGTGTTTCTGGCAAAGTAAGGTCTGTTGCACATTGAGGCAGAAGAAACACACCACATCAGGATAAAGTAAATGTGAACTAATTTTGCACCAAACTATTGGCTTCCAAATTCTTATTTTTCACTTAATAATTATATTGAAGATGGGACCAGCAGATGTTATAATGGGTAAGTTGCTGGACTCCCACATAGTTGACCACAGTTTGAGTCCCAGGCCAGGTTGTTTGAAACTCAGGCCAGGCACACATGCATGTGTGCCCAGGATCTCAAGAGGAGAATAAAGGAGAAGGGACTGTGGCGTAGCCATCTCCCAGGGGTGATTTCTCGCTTTCTGTCTCTCTGGCAAGCATGTGTGCCTTATAACAAAAAATCTCTTAAAAACATCCCCTAAAAAAATATTACATTGAGGGATAATTTACATACAATTAACTATATCAACTTAAAGTGTATAATTAAGTTGATTTTTATTTTGACAATTATATATAACCATAAAATATTGAACATTACCATCAACTCAAAAAATTCCGTATGCCTCCATTTTGCCCATTTGTATCCTGAGGCTAGATGGTTCCTAATTTGCTTTTTATCAATAGATTAATTTTCATGTTCTGTAAGTAAACGCATACAGAATCTATCCTTTTGTGCTTTTTTTTTCACGTAGTATAAAAATTTGGAGATTGAGGAGCAGAAGTTTGGGGCAATGGCTATGTTGGTGGACTTCCATGTAGTTGACTGCAGTTCGAGTCCTGTACCTGGCGGCTTAAACTCATGCCAGGAACATGTGCGTTCCCAAGAGGAGAATGAAGGAGAAGGGATTGCAGTGTGGCCATCCTCCCTGGGGGGTGATTTCTCGCTTTCTGTCTCTCTGTGTATCTCTGTCTTTCTGGCAAGTGCATGCACACTATATCAAAAACCTCTCCAAAAAAAAAAAAATTGAGATTAACACAAAGTGTTATGTGTATCAGTGGTATATTCCTTTTTAAAATTGTGTTGTTCTCAATTGTGTGGGCATACCCATACAGATTTGTTTACTCTTTCAGCTACTGACAGGAATTGCAGTTAACTCCAGTTTTTCACACATGTGGAGAAAGCTACTTTGAACTTTTGTGTGTCTTTATACAAACATACACTTTCTTTTCTCCTGACTAAATACTTAGGGTCATAATGTTTGGCTTATATGTAAGACATGTGTAAGATATATATTTGAAAGGAAATATTGAATTTTCTACAGTGGTTAAACCATTTGACATTCCCACTAGCTGTGTGTAATAATTCCCCTTGCTTCACATCCTCATCAATAGTAGATGTCATCAGACTTAAAATTTATCTTTTCCAGTGTTTAAAGTGGTATCTCATTGTAGCTTTAATTTTCATGATCCTGATGAAACATACTGCTTGACATCTTATGTGATAGGTAGTCATTTGTATACTTTCTTGTGTAAAAGGTCTGTTCAAATTTTTTCCTATTTTAATTAAATTTATATTTCTTATTTTCTTATTAGTGAACTGTAGAAATTCCATGAACATTGTGGATACAAGTCTTTTGTCACATATGTACATTGTGAATATTTTATCCTATTCCATGTTTTGATTTTTTTATTTGATTAGTGTTATCTTTCAAAGAACAAGTTTTACATCTTGATAACTTCTAATTCACTACTTTTACTCTTTTATGGTTCATCAATTAGGTTTCTAATATAAGAACTTCTGCCTATTTTTAAGTTCACAAATTCTTTTGTGTTATCTTTTAAAGAGATTTGTGATGTAGAATTTACATTTGTGATTGATTCATTTTCAGTTACTTTTTGTCTTTGATGTGAGAGTTCTATTAATGTTCATTTTTATTTATCCATATATCTAATTGCTTCAGCACTATTTTATTAAATAATTTTCCCATTAAATTTCCTTGAAATCTTTGTTGTAAACCAATTATATGACTCTTGGCTCATTTGTAGACTTTATTATATCCCCTTGTTTGTAGTTTATGCTATTGGTCATACCACACTGTCCTGATTCCTGATGCTTTACAATAGAATTATTGTTTCTAGAATTCCTAAATATATTTTAAGTTTTATAATGCTGTTGTAACTAGATTATTATTTTTTATACCTCAATTATTTTAAGGTATATACATTATTTTATAAGTTTTTCTTGTATATCCAAGAAACTCATTGATTGATATCTTTTAAAATATGTGTCCAATTCATCCGGGTTATGTAATTTGTTTTTACCTGTTATTTATGTAAGATTTTTAATCATAAAAAGCATGTGAACTTGCTAGATTAACTGAGAGAGAGATAGAGAGACAGAAAGAAAACACTCCATATGGGACATAGTCACTCTGCAATCCCTTCTACATTTCTCCATTCTGTTGGGATTTGGGGGTACAAATGTACACATACCTGGAATATTTCTCATGCCAATGGGAACAAAATTCAGACCATGGTCTGCCCAATGGGATTTGGCTCACTTAACCTTTAGACTATAGGGCAGGCCATATATAATTTGTTCTTTATAATTTTTTCCTTCATGATTTTTTAAAAATTTATTTCCTTTTTTTTTTTGTTATTGTTTCTTAATTTGCCAGAGGTTATATGTTCTTTCCTGAGAGAGAGAGAGAGAGAACAAACAAAGACAGAGAGAAAAAAAACACCTCCCCCCTTGGGACATGGTCATGCGACAATCCTTCTCCATTTCTCCCAACTTTTGGGGATTTTGAGAATCTGCACATCAACACCTCATATGCTTTTCAAGTTAAGATCCAGGACTTGAACTGTGTGGCCAGCCATGTACGATCCAGCTGCCTTAATCACCATGCCATGGCTGGCCCCGTAACATTTCCTTATTGTCTGTTCGAGGTCAAAATCTGTTGTGTTAACCTCTCTTTCTATAATTGATATTGTTTATTTGTGTTTGTTGTTCTCTCTCTTTCTCATCTATCTCTATATCTGCCTGTTTCTGTTATTATCTTTCTATCTCTTTTTCTCTACTTTTTAAGCAGTCTGACAAGTTGACAATTTCAAGGAACTAGCACCAGTTTTTGGATTTTGATAATTTTATCTATTTGTCAATTTTCTATTTTTTGGATTGTTGTCTTTAACTTTATCATATTCTCCTTTCTGTTGATATTAGTTTTACTTTTTAGCCCCTACCTTTTTTTTTTATATAGAATTTTGGAGAATTTTACATAGAATTTTAAAGGCCTTCTTTTTTGTACATGGCCTTTACATTTGCATTTTCCACTAATCACTTCTCTCACTGCATTGCACGCATGTGGATATGTTATGCCATCTTATATTTTCAAATAATTTCCATCATCTCTTTTGTTTACACATGCGATTATTTATGTGTATTATTAAATTTGCATGATATTTAGAATGTTTCTAGATCTCTGATATTTATTTCAAATTTAATTACAATATTTCAGAGAATATACTCTGTATAATTTAAGTCTTTTAAAGCTTACTGAGATCTATGTTGTGGTCCATACATGGTCTGTTTTGACAAGCAAACTATGTGCATATGAGAAAAAGATTCACTCTGTAGTTGGTGGACATAGAGTTCTATAAATATCAATTACATAATATTCCCTAAAAATTATTTAAGATCTCAAAGTCTTTATTGATTTTTGTCTAGTTCTTCTAGCAATTATTGAAATATTTGTAAAGTTTATCATTATGATTGAGCAATTTATCATTCCTTTTAATGTTTGTAATAAATATAGAACAATTTAAAATTTATAAAAAATTATAACAATAGTACAGAAAACAAATATACTCTAAATCCAGCTAATTAACTATGTTTGTTAAAAGTCATAAACCAATATTGATACATTGTTATTAATGAAAGTTATACTTTATTCAGATTTCCTTAATATTCTTTTTGTATTTCAGTATGCAGTCCAGAATGCCACATGACATTTAGTTATCATGTCTCTTTTGTTTTTCACAACGTATTTTATTGGTTTATTAATAATAAATTGAATTACATAATTACAAAAGCAAGTACAATGCCATAAACAGGTTTGGGAATAAGCACTTGTTTCCAGGAAAACAGATTTTTAAAAATTTTTTATTTATTATCATCATAATCTTGTTCATATTACATTGAATTGCATATAACTTTACAGTGTATTACATTGCTTTTTCAAAAGGGAATGCCATGCATGTCAGTCAATACCAAGACATTAAAATACCCACTTGGGCGGGACCAGAAGTTAGCATAATGGCTATGTCGCTGGACTCCCATGTAGTCAACTGCAGTTCGCTTCTTGGACCCAGTGGCTTAAACTCATGCTGGGCACGTGTGCGTGTGTGCCCAAGATCCCGAGAGGAGAACGGAGGAGAAGGGATTGCAGCGTGGCCATCCCCTAGGGTGGCGGGGGTGACTTCTCGCTTTTTGTCTCTCTATTTGCATGCCGGCCCTATAGCGAAAACCCCTCCAAAAAAAAAAAAAAAAGAATACCCACTTGATCATTTAATATCTTTTCATTGTTTTTCCTGTTCATTATTATTGTTATTCCAATTATTTTTTTAACCAATCACTATTTCTCATTTTGTAAAAAGAGTTTACTCATTATGAAATACTTCTCAGACCCATCCAGTTGAGAATACTATACATGTCATCATCAACAGGTAATAAGTCATATCTATGTCCCACTAATGTCATGCCTCTCTATTTATCCTCTTGCTATCTTTCCTAATCCTCTTTTCTTCACCCCCCCATTCCACACTGTCTTATTCTCCTTAAGTACTTTCACTGCTTTTATATCCTCCAATATTTCACTCTCTACCATAGAGTGCAGATAGTTGGTGTATATTAAGTAGATACATACAATATTTTTCTTTCATAGCCTGGCTTACTTCGCTCAGCAATAGATCCTCCATACCTGACCACTTTCTATCAAATGCCAGGGTCTTGTTATTTTTTTATGGCTGAATAGTATTCAATAGAGTATATATGCCACACTTTTCATCTTTCTGTAGGTGGATACCCAGTTTTTCCAGCACCATTTACTAAAGAGGTATTCCTTTTCCCAATGGATTGACTGATATCGTTTGTTAAAAATCAGTTGGCTGTAAGCTTTGGGGTTTATTTCTGGGGTCTCTATTATATCCCATTGGTCTACATGTCTGTTTTTTGTGCCAATACCATGCTGTTTTGCTGATCACAGCTTTATAGTATATCTTGGGATCAGGGAGTGATATACCTCCTACTCCATTCTTCTTGTGCAGGATTGCTTTTGCAATACGAGGTCTTTTATGATTCCAGACAAATTCTATGATTGTATTTTCTAGATCTGTGAAGAATACTTCTGGTATTTTGATTGGAATTGCATTAAACATGTAGATTAGTTTGGGTAGAATTGCCGTTTTGATTATGTTAATTCTTCCAATCCAGGAACATGGGATGTCCTTACATTTTTTTATGTCGTTTTCCATAACTTTTTAAAGATTTTCATAGTTTTCTTTATAAAGGTCTTTGACTTTCTTAGTTAGGTTTATCCTTAGGTATCTTATACACCTTGTGGCTATGGTGAAAGGGATTCCTTTCTTCAGCTCTACTTCGTTCAACTTGTTGATCATATATAGATATGCCATGGATTTTTGGATGTTGATTTTGTGTCCTGCCACTTTACTGTATTCACTTATTACTTCAAGAAGTTTTTTCATGGAGACCTTTGGGTCTTCTAAGTATAGCATCATGTCATCTGTGAATAAAGATATTTTCAACTCTTTGCCTATTCGAATGCCTTTTATATTGTTCTCTTCTCTGATTGCATTAGCTAAGACTTCCAGTACTATATTAAAGAGTTTTGCCTAGTACCCATTTTTAGCAGAAAAGCTTTTAGCTTTTCCCCATTCAGTATAATGTTAGCTGTAGGTTTTTCATAGATGGCTTATATTGTATTGAGAAATGACCCTTCAATCTTACTGAGGGTCTTAATCATAAAAGGATGTTGTATTTTATCAAATGTTTTTTCTGCATCAATTGAAATGATCATATGTTTTTTATCTTTCTTTCTGTTAATGTGGTATATTACACTTATAGTCTTGCATATGTTGAACCACCATTGCATCCCTGGGATAAAGTCTACCTGGTCGTGATGAATAATCTTTGTTATATGTTGTTGGATACGACTTGCAAGTATCTTGTTGAGAATTTTTGCACCTATATTCATCAATGATATTGCTGTGTAGTTTTCCTTTTTAGTCATGTCATTATCTGTTTTGGGGATGAGGATGATAGAAGCTTCATAAAATGAATTTGGAAAGGTTCCTTCCTTTTGAATTTTTAAAATATTTTTAGTAGGATAGGGGTTAACTCTTCCTTAAAAGTTTTATAGAATTCAGAAGTGAAGCCATCTGGACCTGGGCTTTTCTTTGTTGGGAGATTATTTATTACTAATTCAATCTCCTGGCATGTTATAGGTCTATTCAGGTTCTCTATGTCCTCCTGATCCAATCTTGGTAGATTATATGCATCTAGGAATTTGTCCATCTCCTTCAGGTTATCTTGTTTGTTGGCATACAGTTGCTCATAGTATCCTCTAATGATATTTTGTATTTTTGCTATGTCTGTAGTAATATTGCCTGTTTCATCACATATTTGATTAATCTGGTTTCTTTCTTTCTTCTTCATCAGTCTAGCTAGTGGTGTGTTGATCTTGTTAATCTTTTCAAAGAACCAGCTTTCATTTGCATTTATTTTCTGTATGGTTTGTTTATTTTCTATTTCATTTATTTCTGCTTGAACCTTTGGTATTTCTTTTCACCTGGCATTTTTGGGATTTGTTTGTTGTTATTTTCCCAATTCCCTGAGGCATGATGATAGGTCATCTATTTGCCATCTTTCCATCCTTTTCTTATGTGCACTAATTGCTATGAATTTCCCTCTTATGGCTGCTTTTGCCGTGTTCCAAAGGTTATGGACACTTGTGTACTCATTATCATTTGTTTCCATAAATTTTTTGATTTAAGACTTAATTTCTTCAGTAGTGAAGAAGTCATTCAGAAATAGGTTGTTCATTTTCCATGTGTTTGTGTATTTTCTAGGTTGTTTCTTGAAATTAATCTTTTTTTTGTCTTTGTTTTGGAGAGGTTTTTGCTATAGGGTGCGTGCACTCGCCAGACAGATGGAGAGAGACAGAGAGATAGAAAGCGAGAAATCACCCCCCAGGGGGGATGGCCACGCCACAGTCCCTTCTCCTCCATTCTCCTCTTAGGATCTTGGGCACACACGCACATGCACCCAGCGTGAGTTTAATCCTCCGGGTATGGGACTCGAACCGCGATCGACTACGTGGGAGTCCAGCGACATAGCCATTACACTAACTGGTGGTCACTTGAAATTAATCTTGAGTTTAATTCCATCATGGTCAGAGAAGATGCTGGATACAGTTTCTATGACTTTGAATCCATAAAGACTTGATTTGTGTTATAACATATGATCTATCTTTGAAAAGATTCCATGCCGAGGTGAGAAAAATGTATATATTGTGGATTTAGGGTGGGAAGTTCTATAGATATCTGTCAAGCCCATTTGATTTATAGTATCATTTAGGTCCTGTATCTCTCTATTTATTTTCTGCCTAGAAGATCTGTCTAAAGTAGATAATGGGGTGTTGATATCTCCAGCAACTTTAATATTTCTCTGTTTCTCCTTTTAGCTCCAGCAGTCTTTCCTTCACATATTTAGGTGCACCTGAGCTGGGTGCATAGATATTTATAAGTGTTATGTCTTCTTGCTGGATTACCCTTTTTACTATTATATGATGCCCTTCTTTGTTTCTTCTTACATTCTTTGTTTTAAAATCCATTTTGTCTGAGATCAATATTGCTACTCCAGCCCTTTTTTGATTTCCATTTGCATGGAATATCTGTTTCCAGCCCTTTACTTTTAGTCTATGTTTGTCTTTATCCATAAGGTGAGTTTCTTGTAGGCAACAGATAGGGGGTTTCTGTTTTCTTATCCATTCGACCAGTCTATGTCTCTTAATTGGAGAATTTAATCCATTTACATTCAATGTAATTATTAATATTTCCGTATCTGATCCTATTGTTAAGCGAGCCATTTTCTTGGTTGCTTTTGTTCTCGTATAACTGTCTGTCTGATTTTTTAGTTTTCCTGGTATAGTACTCCCTTCAGAACTTCTTGAAGAGCTGGTCTGGAGTTAGTAAATTCCTTCAAATTTTGTTTATTCAAGAATGTTTTTATCTTTTTTTCCCATATGAAAGATAATTTTGCCGGGTATAGTATTCTTGGTTGAAATTGTTTTTCATTCAACACTTTGACTATATTTCCCCATTCTTTCCTTGCCTGCATTGTTTCTGCCGAGAGATTCAATGTTAGCCTGATGGGGTGACCTTTGTAAGTAACTTGAC
>NW_006203640.1:114183-155809 GCF_000334495.1 Tupaia belangeri chinensis
TTTGAATGCCTTTCTAGATTTGGAAAGTTTTCTTCCAGGATCTCATGGAATAAATTTTCCAGGCCCTTATTATTTTCTTCCTCTTCTGGGATATCAATTATCCGGATGTTGGGGCACTCGATGGTATCCAGTATTCCTTGTATATTATCCTCATTTTTTATGGTTGTTTTCTCAACCTTCTTGATACTTTTTTCTAGGACAGATGTTCTGTCTTCTACATTAGAAATTCAATCTTTTGCCTGATCTAACCTACTTTTAATACTTTCAAGGGAGGCTTTGATTTCCTGTATCACATTTTTCGACCCTAGAAGCTCCATCTGGTTCTTGTTTAAGGTGTCTATTTCTTTTTCAAGTCATGAAAGGACTTCCTCATCTCCTGGAGCTCCTTTTCTCTTTTCTCTTCCATCTCAGTTAGTTTGGTCACTACAAATATTCTGAATTCCTTATCAGACATGTCCATGACGTCCATTTTATTGACTATGGGTGATATAGGCTTGGTGATTTCCCTTGGGGGAGAGGCATTTTGTTGGTTGCTCATACTTCTTGAGCCTCTGTGATTGTTCATAGTCATCAGGTGATCTATATGTTGCTTCCTAATGTATTTAAGGTATCTCTGAATGTTAAAAGTTGTACAGGATTAAAAAATTGATGATTTTTCTTATGGTTGGCCTACCTGTTGCTGAACAGTACCACTGGTCCTGGGTGACCTAAAGTCCTCCCTGGTTCTAAGAAGTGGTGAGTCTCCAACTGACCTAATAAGCAACACCTCAAGAGCGAGGAAAAACAAAACAAAACAAAATCACATGGCACTTGCATGCTATTGAAAACACTAAAATTCAGAGAGTGCAAAGGCAAGTGAGGAAGGGCCAGAGGATGAGCAATAGGTCCTGGGTGGAAGGGCCTGCAGCTGTAGGCTGCCTGGTGTCTGGAACTGCTGGTCATTTGGATCCGGTTTGCAGGTGGGTGTCGGGGGATGTGAGTTCATCTTGAAGTCCCAGGAGACCAACCTGAAGTCCAGAGAGGATCAGGGGTGGGGATGTGGGAAGGACCTGGGCAGGAGGGCCTGCAGCTTCAGGTGGCCTGGTGTCCAGAACTCGTTATAATATCTCTTTATGCTTCTCTGGCCTATGACATATTCTTGGACTTTCCTTGTTTTGGATAACCTGGAGTTCTGAGGAATACTGATGAGACATTTTATAAAATGGCCATTTGAATACATTTTTATATATTAATATATACATATATGTTCATATATATATGTAGAATATAGGCATAGTCATAGTCCTAAATTTAACGTCTAAAACTTTTCCTAGAAAGAAAAAAGAGGAATAAATTATTCATGAAATTGGGTAGGCAGTAATCTTTTTTACAGAAGACAAAAACATGACCACAGATGGCCCTGGGGACCGTGGCTGGGCACAGGCTCCTCTCTCTGGGTTTTTGGCCTGAAAGATAGCATATTATTTATATCAGAATTTCAGCACCTGGTGCCTGCTCTGCTGTGACTGCAGCTCCTCTCAGCATGAAGCTGCGAAATACCAGAGTAGAGACTCCATGTTTATTGCCAGTTCTAGGTTTTATCTGCCATTCAAATCCTGCTTTCTTTGTTTCAGTCAGAGTACTCTTGTAGTTATTTTTAGGAATGTTGTAGCTAGTTGTGATTTTCAGGCTGATATTCAGGAAATATCACTCTTGGGTCAGGTCCAATGTGCACATGTTACTCCCACTGACCCTAGTCCCCCCACCAGGGGATCAAACTGTTTGGCATTTGGAGGTGTTTATGAAATGTACTTGAATTCTGATGCTGTCACAGCAAGGGTTTTGCAGCATCATTCACACTGGACTTCCCACTCTCCCACTAATAGTCTTCCTCTCCAGATAACTCACTTATCCTATCACTGTCCCCACCCTGCACATATCATAGGCCTCAGGTTCATGGCTTCTTTTATAGAGAAAAGCACCACAGGTCTCTATCTCTCTCTTTTAATGTTTCACCTCTTGCAGACTATTATACTTCTCCAGGCACTTTAGAAATAAGAAAATAAGCCCATCTGCACACTTGTTCCAGTGAAGGGCTTTTCTGGACAGCAGGCTGCATACAGCTTCAGGGCTTAACAGCTGGGACCCATGGCTAATCTCCTCCCCCATTCACCTTTCGACTCTCAGGTTTGTTTCTTGGGACTTTGAGACACACATGCAACCCTCCCTGCCCCATCTGGACACCCATTCCAGCAGGAGCCTTGCCAGACTGCAGGCTGCCTGTGGTTGCAGGGCTTATTGGCTGGGAATCCTAGTGGCTCATCCCCTTGCCCACTGTTCTTTGGACTCTCAGGACTTCTGTGTTTTGTATAGCACATTATGCAATATCTTCTTTGTTACTGAGTTGAAGCTCAGCAGTTCAGTTTCAGGTTCACCTGTTCTCTGGAAACACAGAGAACTTTGGGTCACCCAGGACCAGTGACCACAGTGCAGGCTACTGGTGAGCAACAGGCAGGCAGAATAGAAGAGAGATTACCAGTTTGCTATACAGCACACCTTTGAACGGTCAGAGATACCTTGAAAAATTTAGGAGGGAATATATAGATCACCAGTTGACTAGGAGCTATCATGGAGGCACAAGAAATATGAGCAATCAACAAAATGTCTCTCCTCCAAGGAAAAACATCAATTCCTCCTCAGCCACAGACAACACAATGGAACTCATGGAAATGTCAGATAATTCAGAATACTTTTAGTGACCAAACTAAATGAGATACTAGAGAAAAGAGATAACGCACTCTAGGAGATGAAGTCCTTTCAAGATTTGAAAGAAGAAAAAGACAAAAAAAAACAAACAGAATTGTTAAAAATTGTTAAAACTTCCCTTGAAAGTATTAAAAGTAGATTAGATCACACAAAATATCTAATCTTGAATGTAGAAAACAAAAGCTTTGGCCTAGAAGATATACAAATATACTGAGAAAACAACCAAGAAAAATGAGAATAGTATACGAGAAGAACTAGATACCATCAAGTGCCCAAACATCAGGATAGTTGATATCCCAGAAGAGGAATAAAATAACAAGAGTATTGATAATTTATTCCATGAAACCCTTGAAGAAAGCTTTCCAAACCTAGAGATGCATTCAAATATCCAGACTGAAGAAATGCATAGGACCCCAGATAGAAACAATCCAAGAAGATCTTCTCCAGGGCACATCATAGTCAGACTGGCAAAAACCAAAAACAAAGACAGGATACTAAAATTGGCAAGAGGGAAACATCAAGTTTCTTACAAAGGTCATCCCACCGGGCTAACATCAGACCTCTCATCAGAAATAATGCAGGCAAGGAAAAAATGGGGAAACATAGTCAAACTGTTAAATGAAAAACAATTTCCACCAAGAATACTATACTTGGCAAGATTAACCCTCAGATGGGAAAAACAAATCAAAACATTCTTGGATAAACAAAACCTGAAAGAATTTGCCAACTCCAGGCCAGTTCTTCAAGAGGTTCTGAAAGGAGTGCTATACCAGGAAAACTAAAAAGTCAGATGGATATAAGAGAACAAACAAACAATGAAGAAAATGATTCACTTAATGTTAAAAACTTATCTGGAAATATCAATAGTTACATTGAACATTAATGGACTGAATTCTCCAATCAAGAGACACTTACTGAATGGATAAAAAAACAGAAACTCTCTGCTGCCTACAAGAAACACACCTTATGGATAAAGACACACATGGACTAAAAGTGAAGGACTGAAAAAAGATATTCCATGCAAATGGAAATCAAAAAAGCCTGGAGTTGTGATACTAACTTCAGAAAAAGTAAGCTCTAACACAAAGACTGTAAGAAGAGTCGAAGAAGGACATTATATAGTAATAAATGGGCTAATTCATCAAGAAAACATAATGCTTATAAATATCTATGCACCCAACTCAGGAGCTCCTAAATATGTGAAGGAAAGACTGCTAGAGCTAAAAGGAGAAATAGGTTGCAACACTACAAGATCACAACACCTCATAATCTCCTTTAGATAGATCTTTTAGACAAAAAATAAGCAGCGAGATACAGAACCTAAAAGGTACTATAAAGCAAATGAGCTTGAAAGACATCTGTAGAACTTTCTATTGTAAGACCACAAAATATGCATTTTTCTCACCCATGCATGGAACCTTTTAAAAGAATGACTATATGATAGGGTAAAAATCAAGCCTTTACAGATTCAAAGAGGGAAATTCATAGTAATTAGTGCACAAAAGTAAAAGATGGAAAGGTGGCAAATAGACAACCTAATATCATGTCTCAGGGAATTAGAAAAACAGCAACAACAAAAAAAGACCAAAAATGTCAGGCAAAAACAAATAATAAATATTAAAGCAGAAATAAATGAAATAGAAAATGAATGAACTATACAGAAAATAAATGAAAGCAAAAACTAGTTCTTTGAAAAGATTAACAAAATTGAAATACCATTAGCTATATTTATAAAGAAGAAAGTAACCAGATAAATCTTGTATGTAATGAAACAGACAACATTACAACAGACACAATAGAAATACAAAACATTAGAAGATACTATGAGCAACTATATGACAACAAACGAGAGAGCATGGAGGAGATGGACAATTTCCTGGATGCATATAATCTACCAAGATTGAATCAGGAGGACATAGAAATCCTAAAGAGACCTTTAACAAGCTATGAGATTGAACCAGTAATAAATAACCTGCCAACAAAGAAAAGCCCAGATCCTTATGGCTTCACTTTTGCATTCTACAAATTTTTTTAAGAAAGAGTCAACCCTGATTCTACTCAAATTATTTCTAAAGATTCAAAAGAAAAGAACTTCCAAAATTCATTTTATGAAGCCTGTATCATCCTCATTCCCAAAACAGATAAGAACATGACAAAAAAGGAAAGCTACACCAACATCTCTGATGAATACAGATGTAAAAATTCTCAACAAGACACTTGGAAATCATATCCAACAACCTAAAACAAAGATTATTCATCACAAACAGGTAGGCTTTATTCCAGGGATGCAAGGGTGGTTCAACATATGCAAGACCATAAATATAATACATCATACCAACAGAAAGAAAGATAAAAACCATATGATAATTTCAATTAATGAAGACAAAGCATTTGATAAAATACAACATCCTTCCATGAATAAGACTCTCAGTGAGATTGGCATAGAAAAGTCATTCCTTGGGACCAGTAGTTGGAGTAATGGCTATGTTGCCTGACTCCCATGTAGTCACTGCAGTTTGAGTCCTGGACCTGGTGGCTTAAACTCACATTGGGTAAGTGTGCATGCATGCCCAAGATCCCGAGAGGAGAATGGAGGAGAAGCGATTGCAGCATGGCCATCCTTTCTGGGGGCTGATATTTGCTTTCTGTCTCTCTGTCTCTCTCTATCTTTCTGGTGAGTGCACATGCCCTATAGCAATAACCTTTTCAAAAAAAAAAAGAAAGAAAAGAAAAAGAAAGAAAGAAAGTAAAAAGAAAGGTCATTTCTCAATACGATAAAAGCCATGTATGAAAAACTTATAGCTGGCGTTATACTGAATGGGGAAAAGCTAAAAGCTTTTCCAATAAAGACTGGTACTAGACAAGGCTGTCCACTTTCTCTTCTGCTATTTAATATAGTGCTGGAAGTCTTAGCCAATGGAATCAGAAAAGAGAATAAATTAAAAGGCATTCAAATAGGCAAAGAAGAGTGGAAAATATCTTTATTTACAGATGATATGATGGTATAGTTAGACGACCCAAAGGTTTCCATGCAAAATTTCTTGAAGTAATAACTGAATACGGTAAAGTGTCAGGATACAAAATCAATATCCAAAAATCTATAGCATTTCTATATATGAACAACAAATTGAATGAAGTAGATCTGAAGAAAGAAATCCCTTTTACCATAGCCACAAAATGTATAGGGTATGTAGGGATAAACCTGACTAAGGAAATTAAAGAACTTTTCAATAAAACTATGAAAATCTTAAAGAAGATATTGAAAAGAACACAAAAAGTGGGAGAACATCTCATGTTCCTGGATTGGGAGAATTAATATAATCAACATGGCAATTCTACCCAAATTAATCTACATATTTAATGCAATTTCAATAAGAATACCAGAGATATTCTTACAGGTCCACAAAAGACAATCATAGAATTTGTCTGGAATCATGAAAGACCTTGTATTGCCAAATCAATCCTGCACAAGAAGAGTGGGGTGGGCAGCATATCACTCCCTGTCCCTGAAATACACTATAAAGCTGTGATAATCAAAACAGCCTGGTATTGGCACAAAACAGACAGGTGGAACAATAGAATAGAATAGAGACCCCAGAAATAAACCCCAAAGCTTACTGCTGACTGATTTTTGACAAAGGATACCAGTCAATCTGTTAGGAAAAGGAAAACCTCTTTAGCAAATGGTGCTGGAAAAAATGGATATCTAACTGCAGAAAGATGAAATGGAATCCCCATTTTTCACTATTAATAAAATACCAACTCAAAATGGATCAAAGGCTTGAACCTAAGACCTCAAACTATAAAACTACTGGTGAAAAACACTGCGGAAACTCTGGGAGACACTGGAGTAGGCAAAGACTTCTTAAATAAGACTCCCAAAGCATGGGAAATAATTCCTAAAATAGACAAGTGGGACTATATCAGATTAAAAAGTTTCTGTACAGCAAAGGACACAGTAATTAATGGGAATGGACAACTCTTGAATGGGATAATATTTTTGTAAACTATGCCTCAGATAAGGGACTGATAAACAGAATACACAGGAAAGTCAAGCAGCTTATCCACATAAAAAATGTCTAACCCAGTTAAAAGATGGGGATATGAACTGAACAAAAATCTCTCTAAGGAAGACATACAAACAGCCAAAAAGCACATTAGGAAACGTGCAACATTGCTCATCATATGGGAGATGCAGATTAAAACCACAATGAGATATCACCTATCAGTATGGTGAAGATTAAAAATACAAAAAGTGATCAATGTTGGTGGGGTTGTGGTGAAAGGGGAACTCTCCTACACTGTTGGTGGGAATGTAAATTGGTCCAGCCACTGTGGAAAATGATATGGAGGTTCCTCAAATATCTACAAATAGAACTACCATTTGATCCAGCAATCCCACTTCTGGGTATCTACCCAAAGGGCAGGAGAATGTCAGTCGGAAAAGGGCTTGAACATTAATGTTTATTGTGGCATTATTCATGATTGCTAATACAATACATGGAATGAAGCCAAATGTCCACAAACGGAAGAGTGGATTGAAAAATTGTGGCACATATACTCCATGAAATACTATTCAGCCATTAAAAAAAAGACTCTGGCATTTGATAGAAAGCAGTTGAATATGGAAGATTTATTGCTGAGTGAAGCAAGCCAGGATATGAAAGAAAGATATTGTATGTATCCACTTAAAATATACCAACTATTCACTCTCTGTGGTACATATTGAAATATTAGAGGGCATAAAAGCAATGAAAATAGTTATGGACGCTGGAGACAGTGTGTAACGGTTAGGGGAAGGAGAGAAGAGTATAGAGAAGGATAGCACAAGAACAAATAGAGAGGTATAACACTGTGGGACACAGGAATGGTTTATTACCTGTTGATAACATGTACAGTATTCTCAACTGGACTTGTCTGAGAATTATTTCATGTTAGGTAAATTCTCTTTACAAGCCAAATAATATATAGTGAATGAATGTTTTAAAAAAATAATGAGAATAAAAATAATAAGAAAAATAAAATATTTTCCATAAAGATTAATATAATTCTCCAGGATTAAAGATGTACAACTTAATTAGGTAGTCTTTTTACTCGACTAAATTTAAAAAGCCTATTAACTCATACGATTATCAAAAGTGTAGCCCTTTGTCTTACTCAGTTGTTTCCACTTTTTAGTGATGTGTCTTGGGCAATATTGTCCCTGTTTTGCTCACTTTACGTTAACTTCCTCTGCAGAGGAATAGAGATTGCTTCTGTGGTATACTCTCACTTCTTGTCTTAATTTGTTCAGTTATATCTGTCATTAGTCTAAATGCTCTATTATTCTCGACAAAAATAACAGTATTCTGAACACTTTTATTTTCTTTAGAATGTAAGACCCATCCAATTCTATTTATATGACACAAATTGCATAATTTTGTAATAATTAACCTGCAATGTCCAGTCTGGAGGAAATTGTTTTGGAATATTTAACTATTCAGTGCAAAATTTTCTTTTCCAGTATTTGTTAATGAATCTTCTGTTTCAAATACTTTTTCTTAAGTCATAACTCTAGTTCTTTATCTGCTTTCTTCTCTGTTTTTATTTTTTATTTATTTACTTTAATAGAGTGAGAGAAATAGCACTCTCTATAGGTTTTTCTTTCTTTCTTTCTTTTTATTGACAGAGGGTACATGTGCTTACCAGAGAGAGAAAGCACCCCCTGACACCCCCAAAGAGCATGGTCATACTGCAATACTTTTTCTTCATTTCTCCACTCTGTCAGGATTTGGGGTATGCATTCACATGCACTTGGCATGTTTTTCAAGCTGCTGGGGCTGGGGTTCAAATGGCATCCATCCATGTAGATCCCTACTCCCTATACAGAGTGCTTAACCACTGCATTGTGGGGCTGACCCCCCTAATAGGGTCTTGATGCCACAATCTACCTCTAGCCTTTAGCCAGCTTAATCATGGGCATGTGTGTGCCTGGTATACAATGGGAGGTCTGTGGCCTCAAACTATGAATCTTCTCATGTGGATTGCCTTACACAGGGTCATCATGTGTTACTACCATGCCACCTTCTGGTCTCATCTTTCTAATTTCTAGCCAATTGAAATCTCTATCTACTGGTATATCTTCATTCATAATTAGATGCGTCTGGTAGGTCCCATATAAAGAAGTGAGAATTTATAATAATTTTGCAATTTTATATTTTCATAGGAAAAAATTATCTTCTTACATGTAATTCTTGATTTGAGTTAACCAGAAGTTCATGACATTTGGATGTACAGTGCTCATGTCTTAATCTCATGGCAAAATGTAAGATGCTAGGTCAGTAAAGGAGGTCTTTGCATCAGGAAGCTGATGTTTGCTGTCACTGGTATCTGAATGTTTCCAGACCATGCTTTTGCAAAATCCTGCTTAGAAGTATTTTGATCATATTATGATGATTATTTCAGCATTGTACTTTTCAATCAAATGTGGAATGTCTGCTAATACTCCCATCGTAGATACTCTTTATGGTGAAACAATACAGTTTAATGAATTTTAGTCCCAATTCACTGAACCACCAAATTATAATCAACTAAAACAATATAGGAAAAGATGCAGATGAAAGAAAAAATAGTTTTTAAGCAACTGAGGGCATGTTCAGACATAATTACTGAATCAGTGCTATGACACAAAAGTTGGTATTTATCTCAGGCCACAGATCTTCAACTGTATTTTTAAAAAGTATTAGTGACTGCCTTACCTAGCTTAGTTTAACAGTGCATTCAAGCCTAATAAGAATAATAAAAACCTTAAATGTAATCTGACTGAATAAAGGTTGAAAATGAACAGATAATAAAAATGTTATTTACTAAAAAAAAAAAAAATCTTTCCAACAGCCATATTACTTATCTGAGTTGCCTGCTCAGTTTCTACTAAATAATGTTAAGTTGAATGTCCAATATGAAAATGAGAAGTAATGACCTCATAAGGCTTAAATCATATCAGCTATATAGAATGTTGTCTTCTGAGTTATGATTCTGACTATTACTGATCATTTCTCACACCGTTATGAGCTCTTACAGTGTGTACCATTAAGGTGATTTAAGATAGAGTTCTTCAATGAGAGAATGTTCAAGCTATGACAAACTATGCTTTGTTCTGTTTTCTACAAATACATAGGAGAGTAAATTATGAAGTGCTACTGGCCTCACATGATTCGTTTAAATTCTCTATGAAGTCATTAGATTCTTTCAAAGGATCTTCCTTATTATTCTCACTTCTTTTTTGTTTGCCTTTGGTTTTTCTTTTCTTTCTTCTTTTTTTTTATTTTTTCCCTATAGGGTACAGACATTTGACACAGAAAGATGGAGAGACAGAAAAAGAAAGAGGGAAAGTGAGAGACCACCCCACAGGGGGATGTCCTTCTCCTCCATTTTCTTCTCAGCTTTTTTTCAATCGTCAGGTCCAGGACTTGAACCATGCTGATGGCTTGAACCATGCCATGTGGGATCCAGCCACTTCAACCTGTGTGCCACCTGCTGGCCACTTATACTTTCTTCTTAAATGCTACTGTTGTCTGAAATATATTCTTGCCCCTCTTTATCCTCTTGTAATCACCTCTCTAACAAATTTTATCTGCTAAAAAGGCTTCAAGATAATGCAACAACACTCTATGAGACTGACCCAAGTGGAAAAGTTCTGGGTTCTTATCCAGAGATCTCCCGGAATATGCCGTGTACACAGCATAATACACATGGTCACAGGCTGGCTGAGTCTGGGGGATCATGATGTGAGACTCCTTTAGAGAGGGCGTGCTATCTCTCTTTTTCTTTCTCTCTCATTCACTTATGAATAAAGGAAATAAACTTTAAAAATAGGCTCCCTTTACTTACAATTTATCTATCTTGGTTGATCTCACTCCTGAGCAAAGGACTTCATTGCTGTTTGCCCATAGCTTTTTTCACTTCCATGGCCTATTGGTCTCAAAATTAGCAAATCAACTTGACTTCATTTTTATTTTCTCTTCCTGTATATTTGAAACAAGTTCCTATTTCTCTTGGTTGTCCTATTTTAGTAAATGTCACAAAAATTCTCCTTGTCACTCAATTGTCAACTTGGAAGTTATCCCTAACTCCTTTCCCTTCACCTAATTAGTAACCAATTCTGTCATCGTTATCATTTAAGTATTGCTGAACTATCTCTGCTTTATCCTATTTTCACTGCCATTGTCTTGGTTCAGTTTTTTAAAATTCTCTCTCTCCTGGGTTTCCACAACTGAAAGGAAACTGTAGCTGTACCATTCATTCACTTATATATCAAATGTTCATTGGGCCTTCACTCTGTTTCAGATTCTGAACAAAAGCTGAGAATAAAATAATGAAGTCATGAAATCAATGCAGTACCTATTGTCAAGACTAGATTTTACTGTTCCTACAATAGTAAGCAAGCACTTTATATTCAGCTTACTTAATCATCACAGTGATTCTACAAGGTAGGCATTATTATTAATCTCTTTCTAAGGGAAGATTTAAACTGTTGTCTCAGAGATAACATTGAAACTTGTCTGGTACCAGTTCTTTTCTCCTTGGGTACTATACCTCCCAACTTAATTTGCAATGCTTTCCTATGCCTTTCTACATTTACCTAAACCATTCAGCCAGCCTGGAGACATTTTCATCCCATTGGTCACCTTACGAACATGGATTTGTCCTTCAGAGCTCAGCCTGTGTCATGTACTCTAATTAGCCTTCCATGATCACTCCAGGAAATTTTACATGCATTCTTTTAAGTATGTCCCAGCAACTTGAGCTTATACCTGGAAGAAAACACATCACTTTGCATTACAATTAGGTTCTTACTTGTTTGTCAGTGCTGTAAATTCTAGGAAGGCAGAGACACTTACATATTTAACCTTATTTTCTCATCTACCAGGATGTAGAAGATCCTTAATAAAGTCTTTCAGCAGAGTTTGAGCCAAATTAGGCCATTTTATTGGGTTGTTGGAAAAGTCACGATGTGTGTTTCTATGATTTTCAAAGGCCATTCATTTATATAAAGAACAAAGATCCATCAATGATATAGTGTCTGTTTTGTCCAATAATCTCTTGCCATCTTTCAGTCAGCTCGTTCATAGAAGGACCTATCTTTATTGTCCAAACAGCTAAACAGGGACCAGCAGTTAGCATAATGGCTATGCCGCTGAACTCCCATGTGGTTGACCGAGGTTTGAGTCCCGGACCCGGTGGCTTAAATCATGCCAGACGCGTGTGCGTGTGTGCCCAAGATCCCGAGAGGAGAGTGGAGGAGAAGGGATTGCGGCATGGCCATCCCCCTGGGGGGGGGGTGATTTCTCGCTTTCTGTCTCTCTGTCTCTCTGGCAAGCACACACACCCTGTGGCAAAAAACTCTCAAAAACAAAACAAAACAAAAACAACAACAACAAATAAAAACAGCTAAACAATGTGCTGATTTAGAACCTCATCTGAATTGAATGTTACATCATGCAGCAAGTTTTGAAGAGAGTGAAATAAGTGGAAGACTGATAGCACAAGGTCAGATAAGGGTGACAACATATCCCATCCAAGCTCCAATAATTTTAGATAGGTGATCCTTTTTTATCAACCAGCTCTTAACATTTTTGGATGAAAGATTCATTCAAATTCCCCAGTTGCCAAGAGTACACATTCAAATTGACTGTTTGGTTCCTCGGTAGGTGCTCAGAAAACACACTTTTAAAATCCCACCACACTGAGAGCATCATCTTCCTCTGATGACTGTCTGCTTTCAATGTTGTTTGAGGTGAATCATCACCAAGACTGTTTGCACACCACATTGAACAATCCATTTCTCAAAACCAGTTATGTCATTTCAAAAAAGGATCATTTTCTTCACATTTGTTTAATGAGCATATCGCAGATGTTTGACAAATGTCAAATGAACTTCCTTGAGTCTGTAAAAACCCAAACCTCGAGTTCCTTACATATTCTAGCTTCTTCAGGTGGTTTGGAATGCCTGAATTATGGTTGTTCAATGTTTTTGAAATCTCTCATGTCTCCTGTAACGTAATTTTGACTCTATGCCTTTATTTTGTCGTCGTCAACCTCAGTGGGCCTCCCTGACCAAAGAGTGTCACTGAGATCAATATCACCAGCATAGAATTTCATGAACCATCATTGGCACTGACGTTCTTGTAGAACATTGTCACTGTAAACATTAAACACAATTTTTCACAGGCTTGACATGAGTTCTTTCCTTTATGGAGCAAAAACGGAAAATTATGGTAAAAATGCAGTTTAGTCTTCCATCTTTAAGTGGTAAAATCTCCAAAACTTAATCATATTGCTTTTTTTTAATTTTTATTTTTAGAATGAAGTTAGAACTGTCAGCTGTCAAATGACATAGCAATAACATAGATGTGAATGACTAGTACTTGTAGAAATGAACTAGTGCCATCTGTTGCAAAAATGTGTCATGATTTTTCTGACATCCCAATACATTATCTGCTTATTGTCCTCTCCATTATGTTTTCCTGTGGTCTCATTTCCTGTCCCTTTCCTCAGCTCACCAAACTCAGCTACACTTGTCCTCTCTCTGAAAATTCATCAAACTCACTCCTACTTCACTTATGGCCACTATACTATTTTTTCTCACTTTTTCTCATTTTTTTTCATTTTTGTGTTTTTTCTTTATTACTCATTTATGTCTGTTCATATATTACTTTACCAGATAAACTTTCTTGAAAAATCCCACATATTACATCATAATCATGTCTGTCCCTTTTGCTCCTATCTCACCATAATTTTATTTCAACTACTATTATGTTTTGGAATGACATACACTTATTTTTTGAGTTAGTCTCTACCTTTACAACTAGAATGTAAGCTCCATGAGGCAGGGACATTGCCTGTTCAGTGCTCTGCTTATCTCCAAATTCTAGACTAAAGCCTTCATGTAGCAGGTCCTCTGTAATATTTGTTCAATAAGTATCAAATAAAAATGCATGATATGAAGCACGCACATCCATTAAACCATGTGCAACTTATATGGAGGACTCCACTGTCTCCATATATTGACATTTTAGGTTTTCACTTATGTTTGGTAAGCTCTTTCAGATACTCCAGCTATTACTATCACTATTATTCTGTCCTCTCATATGGTACAAAATTCCTCAGAGGTGCATACTCAGCTGTGAGTTCCAGGAAATTTTTCCCCCAAGACCAAACATGTGTATCATATCAAGTTCATGAAAGCCAAGTATTACTCAAATTACTGATAATCAGAATTTTACTAAAAGCTACTGGGGAAGCAACTGAAGGAGGAGTAACAGATATCCCTCAAATTAAGCAAATATTATATGCCAGAAGTAGCTTTAGCTTACAAGGAAGATGTGGGAGGAAGAACTCTGAACCTGCCTTAGTCTCTGGCACTAGCTGATCTTCTTATAAAATATTGGGTTCATACTGATTCCAAAGCCCGTTAAAATGCAGACTTTCCGGGATTCAAAGAATGAAGTAAAACACATGCAAAATGTAACAAAAAGCACAATGGCTATATGTAATTGCTATCGGCCTGACTGAAGTATTTAGAGTCACAAAGTTCTTTGACTAAAATCTATGTAAAATCTTACACCTAGAGAAAAAAATGCTCCAACAAATCCTTCCTCTGCCTGCTCCCAGTTGTTTCCAAATTTTACTTCTGACATAAAGGAGTGGAAAGAAGAGTTTATGAATATAACCCTAGGCTTACAATATATACCAGTTTAGGGAAAACCCATATATTACTGTTTTTAAAGGAACATGTATAATAAAACACTTATTAGTTAATGCAGTTACCGTTCTTGACAAGTACATAAAACTCTAAGATTACATCCTTAAGTTTTTTCTCCAGTGACTGTAAACAAGTTTTGATGATCCACATTTGTTTAAAATTATTTCTTGAGTAATATCATTATTTAGGGATGCCATAACTGCAAATCACCTTGTCAGATTCACAAAATAGTCAACTTTTTCAATAAACTTTCCAAGAAAACAAGCCCTAATCTCTATTAGCCCCAAACAAATGTCCTGAGGCATAAAATTATCTCCGTTTTGAATAGTGTCTCATGCTGATCCTTCTTTACATGCAGTCTTCTTGTGAGGTAAGGAATGATCATCAGTATAATTCTCCATATCAGCGGCAATATTCTCCATTGACTAACACAAACTGGACATTAATTATAGAGTATTATAATTCTTATAGTGTTCTTTCCATTGGCTTTGCTGGAGTAACTAAAGAGGTGGGTTACTATTTGACAATACCATTTAGTTTACCCCTTTCCGGTAAACATTGTGCAGATTAGATTTCCTTTCTTTTCCGTTTTTCTGTCTTTTTCTTTTTTCTTTTCTTTGTTATAAAATGTGGGGTGAGTTTAAGGGAAGCTGAAGGAACTCCTTTGTAATAAAGCGAATGCAACACATATATCCTCTATAAGGATGCAGTGCTGAAAGCAAAGATGAATAGCCTACATCTATAATTCCATCTCGAATGTATCTTATAGTATCATGGATACCATGATGGAGAGACTTCACTTCAGGAAAGAGAATGACAGAGATGGCAGGGAGAGTACTAGCCTTTTGTCCATGACAGCTTCCTGTGGCGCGGAGTTCACATGAGAAGGCTTTCCTTCTAAAACTCAGCATCTCTCTTTGCAGCCAGAGCCGGAGAGTGCTGATCATGCTGGGTTGAAAAGCATGCTCTCTGGCTGCTTTCTTCATGTTCTTGAAAGTGTTATTTGTTTAACTCTCCACAAGCAATGAATTCTCTTAACTTGATTTATAAAGAAAAGGTGAGTGGTTGAAAATGTATTACTACTAAAAATGAAGTGAGCAAAACTGACTTGTTCTTTTTGATTTCAAAAAATCTTTTATATGACAAAAAAAGTGCTTCAGAAATGTGTTGTCAAGGGTGGATGCTGTATTTAAATGTTTTGAAACAGCTGTTTCCATCTGTTTTTTTTTGTCTTAAGGCATAATCATGGGGACCTGGTGGGACAGAGACAAATCAGGTGGGGGTTATTATCACTTTTACCCTTTCTTGTTGTATGGTATTCTAGGTACACAGAGGTAGAGATGTGTTAGAGTCATCAAACAAAGGTCTAAGTTGCAAATTAAAGACCCAAATTGACCTCTCTAATTTCTTGCTTGCCATTGCTCAGTTATCCAAGATGGATCTGAAAATCGATATTTTTATGGAACTTCTCTTATGAACATTTAGGCAGAAGTGAGATATGGATATATATCCTGCAGTTTCCAAGTTTGTTCATGGTTTGCATGATAATGGATCATTTATGGGAGATATTCTGGACCATAATGATAATTTTCTTTCATAATGAATATCTTTAAAATATATGGAAAAGAGTGTCCCAAAAGAAAAACGTTTACAACAACAAAGTTTTCTATAAACAGTGACATAAGAAGAGTGGGGCAGTGGGCTAATTTCCCATATGTGCAAGAGATAAGAGAAAGGATTGTAAATAGAGAATTTAGAAATAATAAATCTGCACACATCGACAACTCTAAACATGCCAGTGATAAAATCCTCCCTTCAATGCAAATAATTTGGAGGTGGAGGTAGTCTGTTATAAATAATTGGTTGAACCCAGAATGACCTGTTTTCACTGTTCTATACCACTCCTGAGAGACTACTAGAAAACCACTATATAAAGGATTGGGTTATGAGGTTATTCTTGCTTTTCAACTGCCTCACCTTGATAGATTGAGGTCAGCGCTTTTCATACATGAATGTACATACAAATCATCTGTTGTTTCACATTTAGTTGGTTTGTGTGGGAACAAGATTATGCATTTCTAACAAGCTTTCAGATGATGATGTTGCAGTTGGTCTATGGAATACAGCTTGAGTAGCAGGTATCTAGAAAACATTACTAAAAACACGACTGGAACAGCCACTTAAAATTTTCAAACAACAATAAAAAAAGTCCCAATATTTTCAGTTTCTTAACTATTTGAATGGAAAAGTATGTTCTTTTATTACTAGTCAATGCATAGCAGCATGCTAATAAAATATTTTACAATAAATTCTATTAAGGCATGAGCTGTTTCTTTCCTTTTTGTCTTCTTAATCTTTTTTAAAGAGAATTATTTGGGACCACCAGATTGCCTAATGGTTACATCACTGGATTTGTATATGGCTCACAGCAGTTTGAGTTCTAAGCCTGGTGGCTTAAAATTCATGCTAGGTGCATATACATGTGTATACAAAATCCCCAGAGGAGAATGGAAAAGTGATTGCAGCATGGCCATCCCCCATGGAGGTGACTTCTTGCTTTCTGTCTCTCTGTATCTCCCTGTCTCTCCAGTGAAGAGATACATCCTATAGGAAAAATTGCTATTAAAAAAGGAATTCTTGAGGGAAGCTGTGCTCTAAACTTCATCTTCTAGACTCCTGAAATATTTAGACAAGTGGAGGAGAGATTTCATCACAGAATGACCAGAAACCACCGAAGAGGTACAAGAAACATGAGAAACCAGGAAAATACCTCTCCCCTACGGGAAAAGAACAATCCCTCATCATCCACAAACAGTACAGTAGAACTAGTGGAATTTTAAGCTACTGGGTCTGGGACTCAAACTGAGATCAACCACACTGAAGTCCAGTATAACCATTATGCTATCTGCTGGTACCACTAAGTTAGCATTTTAGGAAAAATGAGAAAAACTTCAGAGAATGGAAATAGATTTCATTTGAAAGACACGCTACGAAGAGGGACCTGGCAGTGTATGGGGCCTGAGGCAAGATTATAGTTAGTATACTCAAAAACAGAAAGACCCCTTTACTTAAAGCACCATAAACAATGGGGAAAGAAAAGAAAAAAAAGATGAGATCAAGGAGTATAGCAAAGCCAGATTTTGTATGGCCATTTAAGACTTTAATTCTGACATTTTACCTGAGAAAAATGGAAAAAAAGATGAGATCAGGGAGGTATAGCAAGGCCAGATTTTGTATGGCCATTTAAGACTTTTAATTCTGACATTTTACCTGAGAAAAATGGTGAGAGGAATTTTACCTAGTGACCTGATTTAATACATATTAGAATACAGTTATTCTGGGTGCTCTTCTTGATGGACTGTTGGGAGCAGGGCAGTCAGGAGGAGGTCTCCAAAATGATCCAGACAGAAAGTCTGAAGAGAATTCTGAGAATTTTCATTTGTGCACTAATTTTTTCTACTAGCAAAGATAGTATTACAAAGCTATATTTTTTTCATCCAAAGTAAAAGATATAGCTGAATGACAATCTATATAGATCTCAACTCCATAAATGAAAAGTAAAAACAAACAAAAATTACATATATTTTTAAAATAAAGGAAGCTCTATTAGTTCTATTAAAAGAATAACAGTTCATTAAATGTACAACTTTTAGCAACTAACATTTTGCAACAAATAATGACTGTTTCTATGACATTAATTAAGAAAGCACTTCACATGCTCTCATTACAATTTAAAAAGCTTTTACTATAACTGTGAATTGATATAAAAGTAAAATTTTAAGCCTGTTTTCTTTTAAGTTTATTTCTTTGTTTCCTGAGAGAGAGAGAGAGAGCGAGCAAGAGAAACAAGTACTCTTAACAGACACCCTTGTCAGAGTCCTCATGCTGTGTTCTGCCCCCCAGCCCCGCAGCCAGCCAGAACCACCTGACATGTTCAGGTAGACCTGAGATGCAAACCCGAAGTTTTCTTATATGGTCTTCAGCATCACACATTAGTACCCCTACTGCCTGCACCACCACAGTTGAGCCAAAACTTGGTTTTCAGTCTTTAGGTCCATTATTTTATATAAGCCATGTCTCTTTATATGATCATAGTTATTAGGTCATTAGGAAAGTCATGTTTTCCTGTTTTTCTATGCAAAAATGTGTCATGACTTTCCCGATAACCCAATAATTTAAATGACCATTTATTTTTTTTTGTCCACTCAGTTTTTCCATCATTTATTAACCATCTCACACCTGCCAGCCGTGGCATCGTATGCATGGGAACAACAAAAATAAATAAATAATAACTTACCGAAAGTACCAGCTTGTACAGATAGACAACAAACGGATATTCATACTTATGTGTTGGTAGAACATGTGGTCGTAGTATCTAATCAAAGTACACCAAGGAAGACTTCTGTCTTCAAAGATATACAGGATCCAGTCAGAGTAGAAATAAGAATGAGGTATAAGAGTCTGATAATGAGGATATTTAGGCAGAATAAGCAGCCTGTATGAAGCCATGAGTGCATGCAAGGCCAGGGTGACACAGTGAAGTCTAGAGTAGAGGAGCTTTTTGATGATAATAAAATTGGAGAAATAGCTAAGCACAATTTTAATGGTCTTATGTGTCATCATAGGAATCTTATACTTACTATTGAAAATTATCAAGAGACTCTGGGCTGGGTGGTGTGAGAGATTATAGTCAGAGGGCCAGAAAGCTCTGTAAGAAATTAAAGCAAATGAGAGTCATATTCTGAACTAAACTGTTAAGTTGCAGATACAGAGAAATTCTAAATTTGAGAGGCAATAGAACTGACAGAAATTACGAACTGGAATGTGGGGAGTAAAGAAGAGAGAGGATACTATAAAGGAATATTTTTGTCTGCAAATAACAGAAATAGAACTGCTTCTAAATGAAATAAAGGTTTCTTCTCTTCACATAGTATGTTCAGAGTTAAGAATTGGTGAAGCTCAGACATTCTATTAGCGACTTAAGTTTCTCTAGCCACTGCTTCATGATCCTTGAATGCTTTTGCTTTAGTGTTGCCTATAGTCTCATAATCACATACCTAACGGTGTTCTAGGACTCACATCTACCTTTCAGGCTGGAAGAAAGGGGAAGGGTAAAGACTACACCTAGAAAATTGATCACATCACATTAATATTGAAAGGAAGGTTGAGAAACAAAGCATTTTTAAAACCTTATGTAACCTGAAAAAGAGGGGCAGTTATACTATCAGGTGCTATAGTGGTTAAGGAGTTGGACTAACACAGGGATAACTGTAGTTCTTGATAATCACTCCAGGTGATGTACGTGCATGTCCAAAGTCTTGAGAGAATGTAGGAGACGGGATTGTGGCATGGTCATCACCCTCAAAGGGTGATTTCTCACTTCCTTTCTCCCTGTCTCTCTCTGGTGAACAAATGCATGCCATTATAACCCCCTCCCCCCACACACACACACACAAAAGAGAGGCAGGTAATAGAGGGGAGGATTGGATATGTGACAGTATTTGCCAGTCTATGGTGTTTGTCCCCGAGACATGCAAGAATGTGAATAATCACTGAAACAGAAGCCTTGAATGCATGGGAAAGAATGATTTGTGAAGTGTAGGCAAAATGATTAGTCTTAACACAATGTGGAACATGTTTTCCATTAACATAGGAGATGGTAGATGCAAGTAAAGGCACAGTCTAAAGCAATCCAAAAAACCTAAGCAACGCTAGAATCTCTAACCACATTGAGTACATTTTATTGACATTCTTGGTTCCATAGTGAAGGTGTGTTAGATTTAGCATAGAAAACTATGATGATATCATTATTCTTCACTTCATTATACATGTATAGATGATCTTTCTAATATATGGCACTTTATTTACATGAAATCAACTATATGCAAAATTTTTTATGCAAATTTTTTGCATAAAGCTCATAAAATGAAATAAGAGGTGTGAAAAATTTTCACATTATGTAAGGAAAACAGAGTCACAAAATAGTACAAGTTTAATGCAAGGTAAATCACATCTCCCAGTGATGTGTAATTGGTGGCTCTGGCACACAGCAACTCCCCAGAGGAAAAAGACCCTTTCTTTTAATTTCAAGAATTTGTTTCCTCTTGGCTCAGCACATGCTGCTTGGTGTTAGTTGTGTTGTGTCTTTCTTTTTTTCTTTTTAATATTTTCCATATTTGTGTTGTGTCTTTCTTTCTTTTTTTCTTTTTAATATTTTCCATAGGGCATGTGCACTAGTCAGAGAGAGACAGAAAGAGGGAAAGTGAGAAACGACCTTCTAGGGGGATGGTCATGCTGTGATCCCTTCTCTTTTCTCCTCTAGGAGTGTTAAGTCTTTCTTTAATACATAATACTGTCAAGAACTATGGAGTATGAGCTAAAATTTTTTTAATATATAAAGTAAATGTTTGTGGAAAAATGTAAAAATAAATAAATAAATGAAAGAAAAAAAAGAATATGAGCAATGTTTTAGTCAAAAGCCATAAAATGTTATTTCACCAGTTCATTCTCAAGTTCTGATCTTCCTTATTAAATTCTGGGATATAATATTCAACTCCAGACATGTCTCTACAATTAAGTTGGCCATTTTCTTAGTTTTTTGAGTTCTTATTTCTGTGTGTCTTTTAAAAATTTTCCTGGTATAGTACTCCTTTCAGAACTTCTTGGAGATCTGGTCTGATATTGGTAAATTCTTTCAGGTTTTGTTTATATGAGAATATTCTCATCTTTTCTTTCCATGTGAAAGATAATCTTGGCAGTCTCTTCCACATACGAAAGCCTAGACTTGTGGAGCCTGGGACGCTGCAGACTTCCTAGCCGCACAATTCAGCGCTCCTCATGAAGCCAGGTTTCAGTCCCCGTGGAGGCGGCTTCGGTGGCCGAAGGAGATTTGGTGACCGTGGTGGTCGTGGTGGAAGCCGAGGAGGCCGAGGAGGCTTTGGCTCAGGCCAAGGAGACCGAGGAGGCTTCAGGGATGAGGAGTAGGTGAAGGGGGAGGAGGAAGAGGTGGAGGCTTCTAGTCTGGTGGCAACAGGGGTCGTGGTCGGGGCGGAAAAAGAGGAAACCAGTTGGGGAAGGATGTGATGGTGGAACCTCATCTGCATGAGGGTGTCTTCATCCGTCGAGGAAATGAAGATGCACTAGTCACCAAAAACCTGGTCCCTGGAGAGTCAGTTTATGGAGAGAAGAGAGTTGCAATTTCGGAGGGAGATGATAAAATCGATTACCAAGCCTGGAACCCCTTCTGCTCCAAGCTGGCAGCAGCAATCCTGGGCGGCGTGGACCAGATCCACATCAAGCCAGGAGTCAAGGTGCTCTACCTCGGGGCTGCCTTAGGCACCACTGTCTCCCACGTCTCTGACATGGCAGGCCCGGATGGTCTGGTCTGTGCCGTCGAGTTCTCCCACCGCTCTGGCCGTGACTTCATTAACTTGGCCAAGAAAAAGTCCAATATCATTCCTGTGATCGAGGATGTTCAGCACCCACACAAATACCGCATGCTCATCACAACGGTGGATGTGATCTTTGCTGACGTGGCCCAGCCAGACCAGACCGGAATCATGGCCCTGAATGACCACACTTTCCTGTGAAATGGAGGACACTGTGATTTCCATGAAGACCAACTGCATTGACTCCACAGCCTCAGTCGAGGCAGTATTTGCTTCTGAAGTGAAAAAGGTGCAGCAAGAGAACATGAAGCCCCAGGAGCAGTTGACCCTAGAGTCTTATGAGAGAGACCACTCTGTGGTCGTCGTGGGTGTGTATAGGCCTCTCCCCCCAAAGTGAAAAACTGAAGCTCAGTGCTATCTGGATTGCCAGAGATGTATGTTGCTACTATTGTACATGTGGTTTTTTTCTATTAAAAAATGACTCATCCGACCCTCTTTAAATAAAAAAAAAGAAAGATAATCTTGCAGGGTACAGTATTCTTGGTTAAAATTGCTTTTCCCTTAACACTTTTAAGAATATTAAATAATATATTTTATAAATGCCAAAAAGAGAGATTAGTCTTGAAGTTTATCCTCAACATAATTGTCCATGAAATTTTATTTTCCCCTTTTGTTTTTCTTCCATGGTTCCTGAGAACTAGTGATTTCAGGGAAAAAAGAGAAATGAAGATTTTCTATTTTTCCTTTTAAACGCAAAGATTTTTGGCATGATTGGTTAACGTTGCTGTATAAAGAACATATTCCTGACATTTTGCTTTGCCATGACTCTGAGAGTTGTGCTACAGCACTGGACAGACCATTTTAGAATGTGCACTATGCCTTCTGGGAAAACAGACTCTAATTTATCCTCTGATGACTACGCTATAATGTGTTGTGCCTCAAGACTCCAGCACGAAGGCTGTCAAATCAGACTGGCTAGTGATATACTGCCTAGTAGTCTGTAGGAATTAAATGTTTTGAAATGTCATCTACTGTTTCTGGAACTTGAGTGAAGAGGTACCAATTTAATTGTCATAGACTGTCATAGTCCATTGTTACTGTAGCTTACCAGAGACTAGATGATTTATAAAGAAATAGAAGTTTATTCAGCTCATGCTTTGAAGGTCCAGCGTCCAGGGTCCAACTTCTAGTGAGGCTACCACTTGGTGGAGGGCAATATCATCAGCAAAGCAGAATGTCCATACATTTTTATTTTTCTGAGCTCTATTTTCCTCTTATAAACCTACCAGAATTCAGTCATAGGGTCCCTACCCTAATGACCTTATTATACAGAATGGCCCCACCCTGGGGCGCTACTAAGGGATTAAGTTTTCACTTAACACTTTTGTAATACAACAAAGTTCCAGCACATGAATTTCTAGGGAATAGGCTAACTACAGCTTAGATTAAAAGGTGAAAAGGTGAGGATGTCTTCAAAAGCACAATAGCTTTGAGAATCACTGTGTGTTGATCCAAAACTTCTGGCTTTTCTTCTAGGTCCCTCTGCCCTGGAAGAGGTGTGAGTTTCTCTCTTAGTGTAAGTTACTAGCAGTCATGCTTCACTGAGAAGCCCTGCTTTTATGAAATTTGCAGTAAGATACTCTCTCCCGAACTAGAATTAGAACTGAGAGAAAAGGCTTTGAATGTGGGCTTAGGAACTCTGGGAGGATGTCTTTCATTATACAAACTAAGGAGCAGAGAAAAAGGCATATGTGGAGAGGGAAAAGACAATAGAAAAATAAAGAAAAGAAACAGATGAATGTGCAAGACAAAATACTCCTGGTTCTGTTCCTAAAACTGAGTTGCATATCTGCTTTTGGGGTCTTACCCTTATATATCTTTAATACTTTCTCCCTCCTTAAAGCTAGCATGTCTTTATTTGGCTCTTATTATGTACAATTAAGAATCCTAATATAAAAACCACAGGGATCTTCTGCCACCCTGCTTTTTCTTTATAGAGAACAGAGACTATAAGTATGAAAAAAAAAATAGGACATAAACAGCAAAAAGAATGGAAAATTATCATATACGGAAGGAAATGAAAAGTTTGCACCTACAAGAAGGGATATTCTGGGAAACCTCATGCAGTCAAAAGAGAGAGGAGATAACACATGCTCCAAATTGCCTCGTTCCATCAGTGTTCTTATTGCAGTTGTAGTCCAGAGACTTTTATTTATTTACTTCTATTGTTATTCCTTGTCAAGATTTTTGCTAGGACATGTGCATTTGCCAGAGAGACAGAGAGAGAGAGAGAGAGAGAGAGAGAGAGACAGAAAGCAAGAAATCACCAGGATGGCCATACCACAATCCCTTTTCCTTCACTCTCCTCTCAGGATTTTGGATACACACATACATGTGAGTTTCAAGCTGCTGGGTCCAGGACTCAAACTGTAGTCGGCCATTTGGGAATCCAACACCTGAACAACTACGCCACTTGCTGGCCTCAGAGACTTTTTAATTTCCAGACGGTGTATGTACTCACCAAAGAGAGATGGAGAGCGGGAAAGTGAGAAAGGACACGCCTCCCGCATGGAGAATGGTTACAGTACAAGCCCTCCTCCATTTCTCCCTGTTTTTGGAATTTAGGGCACACTTACACATTTCCCAGTGTATGTCTCAAGCCACCGGGTCCAAGACCTGATCCATGCAGTTGGACATGTGGGATCCAGTCATCTTAACCACCAAGCCCCTGGCCAGCCCTGTAGTCCAGAGATTTAAAAAGATACTTGCTACTTTGCTAATATTTTGTGACGTTTTTCTTTTTTTTTTTTTTCTTTTTTTGGCTGGGGGCAAGTGTTGTTTTACTCAAGGCATAGAGATTAACTAAAGTCAGACCCAAAGTAATTGGAGAGGAGGGTTTCCTTAAATGCGTTGATACTCTTACATTTGCCTAAATCCTTCTATCAAACTGAATATATAAACCCCAGTAGCATGCATGCCTGATTAATAATCTCCAAGTAAATATTATGCTGAGACATTCTCTAGGCAAGTCATATCTTAAAATGTGGTGGTAGTCTTATAAGAAGAAGCATTTTCAGGTTATGATAAAAAATAACAAAGTTTGTTATTTCAAATTTAGTGCATCAGGGATTCATTTTATGTACTTGTTTCCCAGTTTCTGTCTAGAGGGAGTGTGAATAACACTATCATTTCCTTCTGGCATTAGGAAGGAATACGGAATGGAATTTTTCAGAGAAATGTGAATTTCTTTATCGTTAGAGTAGATATTAACAAACAAGTGAAAAACAGGAATTTTAAATTAGCTTTTATCATTTTCTCTCATGTAAGTTTAGCATTTCAAAATATCAGTTATCTGACAAGAGAATAATTCTTTGTATCTAAGGGCACAGATAATTACATCCAATTGTGTTAAAACAGAGAGCTAATTAGATTTCTAATTGTTGCAGCTATTTCTCTTCCTCTCTCTAAGTTTATTTTCCCCCTCCATTATCAGTTTGCAAGGAGAAAACCTTTACTGGTGGAGTTGCTTAAAGTAGATAGACATTGAGGCTGGACTCCTCTGGATTCAAGATTTTATACAGAATTTAAATAAATGGTTGAAATATAACACATACATACAATTGATGGTGCAAATTGAAAAAATTTGGAAATTAAGCATACTCATGTAACTACATCCTAGATCAAAGATAGGCCTTTATTTCCCCAAACCATCCTATTCAGATATAATTTACTCTACTCTTCAGGTATAACCAATACCCTGCCTAGACACCCATTCATTTCGCATGGTTTGTTATAGAAGGACAGCCATATAACATGTACTTTTTTGTGTATGGCTTCTTTCCCTCAATATTATGTTTGTTAGATACTCTCATGTTCTTGTATGTGGTGATAGTATTTTTCATTCTTATTAAAAAATAGTAGTTCATCATATGACCATGCTACAATTTATTTACCCAGCTATTAATGAAAGGCATCCTCCTTATTCAGGATTTAAATCTCCATGACTACATAGGAATTTTTATTATTTTCACATAATCTAGAATCTCATGTTTCAGCTCTAGCTGGAATTTGTTTAACCTTTCTGAGTGACTAAATGATCGAGCACCACCTTGTAGAGTACCAGGCTGATGTGGTAGCAATGGATGTGTGGGCACACATACACACATACTCCAGGATCAGTCACCAACAACCTTACTGCAGCTGCCTCTTCAAATGATTTCTTTCAAATAAATAAAAACAAACAAACAAAAACTACGATAGCTGAATCGGTGCATTGGAAAATCATTGGTAAACTTTTTTTTATTGTTATTACTAATTTAGAGATTAAGCCTCTCGTCCTCATTCAAGGAACAACTTACTTTTGATTTCTGGGAATAAACATTTGACTGTCATGATTTTGTGTACCTTAAAGTGCTTCCTTAGTGGTGAACTCATCTCTTTATCACTCCCTGTATTTTACAGACCACCACCCTCCTGCTCCAGTGCACACCACGGACAACTGAGAGCTGTGTACTGTCTAAGCTGCTGCCATTTCCACACTCAGGAGAAGAAAGGTAGGTTAAGGTTCCTCTTTTCCCTACCAAATTGTTCCTTTCAGGCTGTTTCACCAATAAATGAAGAAGTTCTTATAGTCACAGATGAAACAATTTCAGTGAGAAATAGAAGGTAAAAGGAAAATTTATAATTTGAAGAGAAAAGACTGAGTAGCAAATTGGTTAAGAAAGTGGGATCTAAAATCAGACTACTCCAGTTTAAAATCGCATTTGGCCATATCTCTCTGGGCCTCAGATCCATTCAGACAGCAATTTCAGTTTCCAGCAGAAGGCAAGGTTAATCCTTCACCAAGAGGTTTCTTTCCTGAATATTTCTACTCTTGATAGGACATGCTGATCCCCATTTCCCTATATTCTCTCCCCCCTCCTTTTTTTTCTTTTTCTTTTTTTTTTTTTGCAACTTCTTTTCTTTCTCAGTCCACCTCCTGAAAATATTTAATACTTAAACCTCATAGAAAAGCAAGAGAACTATCAAATAAACCCCCTACCCTCAAGGAGAACCTCGTTTCTTGGACCTGTCCAAGGCCCCTCATGTGTTACTCAGCTGCGATTCATTTAAATTTTCTGAATAAAGTTACCTTTCTTAAAAAGTTACTTTTAGAAATTACCTGGGGAGTCAGTTATAAGTTGGACCAGAGTCTGGGTTATAGTGTCAAGGTTCAATGACTGACTCCGGCCAAGAGCAACTGTGACATTTTGTTGAATTTACTCTTTCATAGCACCAGCAGCATTGATTCTTCAATTGATTATTCTTCTGTTAGATAAGGCATGTGCATTTCCCAAATAAACATGAATTTGGGCTAGGTGGAATAAGTTTAATTCATTTAGGAAAAGGAATATGCCCTCTGTAAATAAGGTGATCCACTTCTTCTTTCCTTTGAACTAATAATCTTCAGATTTTTGGTTAAAGTACATAATATTTCCTGTTTTACTGAAGGTAATGGCATTTGCCAGAATAATAGAAGCACTGAAGCATGACTCCTATTGTTCTCAAAAAAGCATTAGATTCATTTTTTAAATTCTGTGGTCTTTGGCTGGTTCTTCTCATTACATTTGAAACTTTTAAAAATATTATTATTTGTCTCTTATGTTTTCTACTGTTTTAAGTGTTGATGCTTTGGCTCTCCACAAGCTTTGGAAAATGATGAACCTTATCATGAAACTTAAAGTATACTGTTAACTTATATAATGCAGGTATAAAATACCCATTGGCTGATTGACTTCTTTATTGAATAATTTCATTTTTTCACTAATTAAATGAAACTCAGCATCAGAATACACAAAAACCTACTCTAGGATCAATAATCAAATTACATTTTAAATGATATAAAATGATAAAGATGCAATTTTAAATTGGTGCTAATGTTAATTTTACTTATTGGTTATTAGCTGAAACCATATATAGGTGACTGTTCTTTCATGCACATAGCATCTACCTACTGAATCAGGAATATGAATACTTCCACAGAATACCCTAGGCATCAGACAGGCTTTTTCAAAGTATTTACTCTAAGTTAAACATTGTGGCATTTGTGGAGGTATAGAAATATTAAAAGGGGCCAGCCCATGGCCTGGTGGTTTAAGATACTTGGATCCCACATGGCTGACCACAAGGTTTGCATCCTGAACCCTGTTGCTTAAAAATTACATCTAGTGTGTGTGCATGTGTGCCAAAATCCCCAAAAGAGGGAGGAATAGGGGAGAAGTGATTGTAGTGTGACCACGCCCTATAGGGGTGCTTTCTCCTCCTTCTCTCCCTCCATCTCTCTCTTTCTGTGGAGCACACATGTCCTCTGGCAAATTAAATAAAAGAGCAAAAGAAAAATTAAAGGGCATTATTTCTGCTTCAATAACTTGAGATATGCAAGTAATCAGTTTAATTTGCTTAGTGAATCTCCCTGGTGCCAGCCTGGACAATAGAACACCTATGTTTACTGGATGAGTAGAAAGGTATTGCAATGTATGTGGAATAGAGCTGAAGCTGAGAATAGAGGGTGAGGAATGATTTGTCAAGTTAGCTGGTGGGAAAGTGCTTTCCAGACAAAGGAACATGAACCGAATGGCATACAGGCATGGGAGAACACAGTATTCCCAAGAGATTATATCTAATTCATTAAGTCTAGTCATTACTATTCAGGATGTGATCTCTGATGCTTATTATGTAGATTCTTGAGTTTGCAGAATCAAAGAGTACATTCTGGTGAGAGTATAGACTTTCACTTTGGTCTCTCTTGGTAATATCTAGAATAAAATATTACCCTATTTAACATTTAGAAAATACACTTGAGGTTTTATATTACATGCATAATAAATTAAAAAAATAGAATCTCATTTGGCTAGATAACTTTGTCCTTATTCTCTATCTATCAGATTTGTGGTGGGAAAAAGATACTAGTAGTGTTGTGGGGTGTTCTAATGTGTATTATGAAAATACTATGCATGGACTTCAAAAAATTTTTAAACCACTATTAACTTGTACTTTAATTCAGTTTTTCCATGAACATTTTAGACTCTGCATATAGTTAGGCACTCTGATATAGGAAAATAAGTGAGAGATACAGAGTTTGCAGAGGTAGTAGTCAGTACCCAAAGTAATCTGCTGGGGATAATAAAATGGTTTTGTCTGCCTTCCCCCAAGGATTTGTTCTTTATAGCAAAGACTGGTGGTGAGGCCATAATATCATAATGTATTAGCACTTAATGCAAAAATCTAGTCCCAAACTCCATCATCTAATAATAATGGAGCTCTAGGATCTATGATAAATGTATTTTAAGTAAATTAATACAACATATCTGCTAGTTTCCAAACTATTTCTAAGATACCCATGAACTATTATTTTCCTTAAACTTTCACTGGTTGAGATTGACTCCAGGGGTCTTGGTTCTTTGCAACTCAAAGAATCCAACACAGTAAATAGAGTCTTGTTTTTGTTTGTTTGTTTGTGTTTTTCCTTTAGGGCACATGCACTTGCTGGAGAGAGAGAGAAGGAAAGTGAGAAATCACTCCCCATGGGGAATAGCCACATTACAATCTCTTCTCCTCTATTCTCCTCTTGGGATTTTGTGCATGTATGCACACTTGCCCATCATGACTATAAAGCTGCTGTGTCCAGGACTCAAACCACCTGTTGACCATATGGGTGTCCAGTGCTTTAATCACTACACCACCTGCTGACCCCCCCCCATTGCCTAGTTTTATTCATAAAGAGTGACTGTTTTTGCACGTAGAACTTGCTTCAGCACAGAGAGACAAAATAGCAAAATAGAATAGGTACAAATCACATTCAAGAAATAATCTGAGGTTAGATGAGGCAAAATGACTCATTCACAGTTCTAGTCTATTCTGTTACTAATAGCAGAAAATGCATGAAACTGGATCACCTATAAGAATAGGTGTTTTATTCATTTCACAGGTCCAGGTACCTCTGTCTTTAAGGGTCTTCTTGCCGGTAGATCACATGGCAAGACAGAGTATGTCTGTGTCTACGTCTTAATTTCATTTCCTCTCTATAAACCCACCAGAATTCAATCATGGAGCCCCCACCTGGTGTTCGATGGCTTCTCAAACGTCCACCTTTCAGAACCATAATCAAAATGTGTTTCCTCTTAATGCCATCACAAAATAACCAAGTTCCAACACATGAACTTTTGGAAAAGACATTTAAATCCTAGCATCTGCAAACTTGGAATGTATAGTAAGGAGTTAAGAGTATAAACCCATTTCCTAGGCCACCCTGTCATTATATCATATTGGCTGTCATCATTCCAGCTTCTGATACTGTTATTAATATTGCAGTTATTATTATTTATTGTTATTATTGTGATTGCATTTATGAATCATTTTTTATAGGACTGTCACCTTAGATACTTTATTTTAAATTAGAACAAAATAATTAGGCAAAATGTGTATTAAATTTTTACTATTTTAGAGACTGGACCATATTCTTGTTGAAGATAAATATTTATAATTTCAACTTCCTGTTCAAAGGCAATTTCTTCTCAATCTTTTTGATAGTATTTTTGTCTCTCACTTAATAATTGAATAGCATAATGTTTTAGAAAAATGCACCAAGTGCTGTGATTGCTTATATATGGCAGAGGACATTTTGACAAACATATTTCTACCTCATTAGACATTCTCTCAAGTCATCATAGGCACCACAGTACAAAGCTGCACCAGGCTATGGCTTTAATATCCTTCTTCCCAAAGGTAATGAACGTTGTAATCCATCACCTACTCTCATTTGCCGCCCTCAGTAACTTAATTTCCCACTCCAACTAGAATGGTTTAATTTCTTTCTTCATTGATCCCTTGTTCCTAAAGAAAATGGATTTAACTTCACTGGGAGATAGATTTTATATGTTACAATTGTTGTTTATTAACTATTTACAATTATAGTTTTTTAATTCTGAACTCAGAATAAACCCTTATTCTTCTATATCTAGTGGGTTTTTTTTCTTTATTTCTTAGAGCTCATTAATTTTTATTAATTATTTCTCCTCTACACTTCTAGGTGAGCCAAAATCTACAATAATACATACAAGCATATTTTAGTTATATCCTGTTTCTTAACTCTTTTTTTTCTTTATTTCTTTTTTCTTCATTTTCTCTTTTTTTTTCTTTATTTCTTTTTTCTTCATTTTTTTAATATTTTTGCCACAAGGTGCATGTACTTACTGGAGGGAGACAGAGAGAGAGAGAGAAAGTGAGAAATCAACCCCCAAGGAGATGTCCACACAGCAATTCCTCCTCCTCCCTTCTCCTTTTGCAATTTGGGGCACACAGGCATATGTGCCAAGCATGATTTTCAAGCTGTCAGGTCTGGAACTTGAACCAAGGCCAGCCATGCTAGAGTCCACCACCTTAACCACCATGCCACCTGCTGGCCCCTACAGAGGACTCTTACTGAAAGAATCTATTTTTTCTTTTACATTGAAGACCTTTTATTCTTTTTAGTGCACATACTCAATTTATCAACACTTGACTTTACTTGTCTTCAAGGTTGACTTTTCCAAAGTTATAAGATTTGTTTTGGTGCTAACTAGTTTGCATTTTGATTTCTAGATTATTGTATGTCAAACTTAATCATAATGCTGTCAGCTGGGCGAATGGCTCAACTTCATTTTTCTACTTCACTGATTTTTCCTTCATTCTAGCTTAAGTCATCATTCCCTGTAGGGAACTGACAGACTAATTCCAGAAGTAAGCATTCGCCTAAGCTGTTACTTTTGTGTCTGTCTCATGATGTGCTACAAATAGGTTTAAATTAATATTTGGATTATTTTTATTGCTCATATGTTTGTCTTTATATCTTTGTCTGGCCTAACTGTATAAAATTATTTGGAAAAATGAGTCTTTGAAAAAAGTGCTATTAAAGTTAAAATCCTTATCTGAATGATTTAGGCATTATCTAAAAAAGTCTGTAGATTGTCTGATTACATTGCACTTTTTAACTTATGATTAATATTAAGAGAAGTATAATTGTGCGTTTATTGTAATTCCATATACATTTTGAGCATCCCTAATGCAGAAATCCAAAATGCTTCAAAATCAGAAACTTTCTGAGCAACAATAGAGCATCACAAGTGAAAAATTCCATACCTAACCTCTTAAAATAGTGCAAAGTTAAATGATGCAAAATAAAACTATTGTATAAAGTTACCTTCAGACTCTGTGTAAGGTACATAGGAAAGATAAATGAATTTCGTGCTCACACTTTGATCTCATCCCCAAGATATCTTATTATGTTTATGCAAATGTTCCAGAATCCTAAAAAATTTGAAATTCAAAATACTGTTGGTTCTAAGCATTTTGTATGAGGTAGACTCAAACTGTGTCAAATAATATTTACTATTAAATTGTATAAAAACTTTTCCCAATATATGAGCCCCAGATATTGTAATGTGTCTTTCATTTGATATTTGAAGCTAAAAGTAGGAAAATTCCCATTCATTGGCCTTTTAGAATATGTATTTGTGTGCATGTGTGAATTACATTCATATGCACTTAAGAAGTTGAAGGAAGCTGATAATTCTCATCACTGTAGAATGTAGTGCACAATCAGATGCTCAATGTATTCTGACTCAGCCAACTATGTGTTCCTCAGGGGAAATATAAGAAAAGTATATGGTAAGAGGTATTTTACATACATAGCAGTGGCAATAGAGGTTGAGAGTCCAGAAGTCTACAGGCTTTGTCTGGGGGCAAAAGTACTCATGGTGATGATTTTGTAACTGAACTGTTCCTGAGGAATGAGTTGGTGTATACTTAGCTGCCCCATCTCTCCTTTCTGAACTCCTGGCCATTTTCTCCAGCCTTTCTCTGATTTTGTGAACTACCCAATGCCTTCTAATAAATCCTTCTCTGCTTTGTTAACTAGAGCTAATTTTGGATGTTTTTTCACTCAAAACAATGACTAGTAATCCTGTTAATCTGCTCCCTACATTTGTAAATAACCTTCTGAATGCTCCCCTTCTTCTGTCTTCTGGGCTGGCTGGACCATCTTACCATCTTATTTCTATCTTTATCTCTATTTTGACTGCCTATACCAGATGATATAATGGTACAGCATACACAGCATATTTGTTCCTTTTTTATTTTTTCCTTTTAGTTGCAGGAACATAATGTTTTAGCTAGGAACATAGATAACTACAATAAAGACCAGATATCTCAGATTCCATTACTGCTAAAAATGTCCATGTGATTAAGGAGTGGACAAAGGAAAGCAGTGTGAACCACTTGTAGGTTCTTTTCATAAAAAGAAAGAACCTTCACAACCCTTCTTTCCTTTTTCTACTTAACAAAATGCACATGTGATCCTGAGTCATCTTGGAACAAGGTGTGAACCTGACATCATGAGGGCAGTGGAACAACCAGTTCAGGGAGTCTGGACCTTATCACCCTGACATAGCAGAGTTTCCATACTTTCTTAATTTTTTTTTTTTTGAGAGTTTTTTTGTGCTATAGGGTGCATGCGCTTGCCAGAAAGAGCAAGACAGAGAGACAGAAAGCAAGAAATCACCCCCCAGAGGGGATGGTCACACTGCAATCCCTTCTCCTCCATTGTCATCTCAGGATCTTGGGCAAGCATGCACACTCACCCAGCGTGAGTTTTAGCCATTGGGTCCTGGACTTGAACTGCAGTCGGCTACATGGGAATTCAGCGACATAGCCATTACGCTAACTGCTGGTCCCCATACTTCCTCAATTTTGAAGTGGTAGAAAAATCTCTGACTTAAAAGGGCACACTAAATTTGGTTCTCAGAAAAGTCATTATGCATTATTTTTTTTTTCTCGATTATTATTAATTATTATTATTCCAATTATTTTATATAAAAACATGTCATGACTTTTCTAACTACCCAATAAATGAAACACAGCCTCATCGAAAGTTATATCACCACTTTTATTCTCTTAAGACTTTTAACTCTCTTCTCCAGATTTTCTATGATCATAGATGTGGTTCTATTTCTCACTACACAAGAAGGAAAACTATTCACTTGGAAAATCATAGTACAAAGAATATCATCTTCTTCATAATTTTCTTAACCTGAATTTCAATCCTACTTCTTTATCAATGCCTTCATATGTTTCTGAAGGGGAATAGTCAATATCCTTCTGATTCTGTTCCCCATTGTGTGTTTTTCTTAGCAGTTGTGCTTACTTAGAACATGCTGTCTACTTCTTATTTTGAAAATTGCTTTATTCTCCAAATATTTTCTGCTGCATCTACCCACCATATCTCGTGCCTATTTCTTCTACAATTTCTTAGATGCATTTCCTTATTCTCTTGGTATTATTATGTTTTGCACTTGGTGATGCTTGTAGCATCCTTTTAAGGACAAATTTCTATGTGAAAGAAGTCTAAGATTTGTAAGTTAGTAAGAAAGTCACAGGACGGTAAGGGAGAGGAGGGGGGTGGTAGAGAGTGGGTGTGAGGGGCAAGGGAAATAAATGTCTAACAGACAAAGGAATATAAAGTTCTGTGTTGAAAAAAAGTTCTGTAATTTTTGCTTTATAAGGATAAAAATGAAAAAAAAAAATGAATGCCACAAGAGCTTAAAGTGTTCTGACAAATACACATTTATTCCTGCCTGTACCAACTATATATTGTGACATACTTCAAGTATATCATTTTCTAGGATGAGCAGCAGTATAGCTACAATAAAAGCAACCCAAATCTTTCTGTAAGAAGGGGAGGTAGGCCCCCTGACGATTCTAATAGACTCCTTACTGGCTAAGAGTCACTAAGACTGTCTTCTCAGGAACATGCAGAAATGATTCACCCAGAGAACATGTATTTCATCCTGAGCTTTTTGTCCAGATTATTAATGAGATCCATCCCCAGACTGAAGATGGGTCTTAGTGCTTAATTAGAAGGCCCACTCATTATTACTATAATCTGGTGCTGGTGATTTTTCAATAATATGTACATAAATTTAAGTGATTTGGGTTACATTCATGCAAATGAGGGAGATACTATACACAAATACTTGTGTTTCATTGGAAATGCAATGTTACTTTTCAGTAAGAGGCAATCTTATTTAATTCAGGTAAGAAGATTTCCTGAATATTTAAGGATCATTATCTAATGAACATTTTAAAGTGAAAAACTATTTTTTTAAAATCCATAGTTATTTTGGTGGCAGTCTCTGATGAAGTTGAATATAAAGTTCTGTGTTGAAAAAAAGTTCTTGTAATTTTTGCTTTATAAGGATAAAAATGAAAAAAAAAATGAATGCCACAAGAGCTTAAAGTGTTCTGACAAATACACATTTATTCCTGCCTGTACCAACTATATATTGTGACATACTTCAAGTATATCATTTTCTAGGATGAGCAGCAGTATAGCTACAATAAAAGCAACCCAAATCTTTCTGTAAGAAGGGGAGGTAGGCCCCCTGACGATTCTAATAGACTCCTTACTGGCTAAGAGTCACTAAGACTGTCTTCTCAGGAACATGCAGAAATGATTCACCCAGAGAACATGTATTTCATCCTGAGCTTTTTGTCCAGATTATTAATGAGATCCATCCCCAGACTGAAGATGGGTCTTAGTGCTTAATTAGAAGGCCCACTCATTATTACTATAATCTGGTGCTGGTGATTTTTCAATAATATGTACATAAATTTAAGTGATTTGGGTTACATTCATGCAAATGAGGGAGATACTATACACAAATACTTGTGTTTCATTGGAAATGCAATGTTACTTTTCAGTAAGAGGCAATCTTATTTAATTCAGGTAAGAAGATTTCCTGAATATTTAAGGATCATTATCTAATGAACATTTTAAAGTGAAAAACTATTTTTTTAAAATCCATAGTTATTTTGGTGGCAGTCTCTGATGAAGTTTGAATGTGGCAGAGAGGTTTAATTTTTCAGGATAATGGTTAGCATAGATAATTCATAATAAGTTTAACAATTCAGGGCTGAAAGCTGTTAAATAATTGCAACTGGATTGCCAATTGGCTTTACTCTAATGTAAAAGGGACCTTTAATGTACTTAATATTTTGCTGAAACATAATTCAGTCTCAATGACTTTGAAAGGGACATTAATAGTTTTCTGAAAATATAACCTTGAAAATTAAATCCATTATATATTTCCAAGATTATGGATGAAACTACTTTGTCAAATAAGTCATTACATTAGCATAATGAGGTATGAGGGGAGATATAAGTGAGAAACAGCAAGTGAAAGGTACTTTGTACCACAATTTGCCTACATTTAACCAAAATGACCTTTAAAAGCAGAGCTGAAGGGTCAGGTTTATCATCACTTTCCCAGCCTTCAAGTAATATATTTCTATTTAGCAGAACAATTTGCTGGAAATTGCTGTGGTAAGAATTATGCTTGGGCCAGCTCCCTACCTGCAGTAACAGGGAGGCAACCTCTAAGAACAGCACTTTGCAGCCATCCTTTCCCTGTAGCAAAACACCTGAAGTGTACAATCAGTTCCCTCTAACTAGCAGACAAGTCATTAAAAATGTATTCTGATACATACTTATGCAGAAAGCAGAAAAATGTTAAAATGCCAAGAGAAATAGAATGCTGTAAATAGGTCTGTTGTACCGATGCTGACAATTGGCTTGCCAGAACAACCAGGTTTGGATTTCATTTATTTATTTTTTCAGAGACTTTTTTTTTTTTCTCTCTAGGGTACATGCAGAGAGACATGAGAGAGAGACAGAGAGAGAGACAGAAAGCAAGAAATCACTCCCCAGGGGTGATGGCCACACCCCAATCCCTTCTCCTCTCTGGATTTTGAGCAAGCACGCACTTGTACCTGGAGTGAGTTTGAAGCCATCTGGTCTGGAACTCAAACTGTGGTCAGCCATGTGGGAGTCACGTGATATAATCATTATATCATCTGCAGGTCCCTGTATTTGATTTTTAAGTGTTTTTTAAGCAAGAGTGTGGACACAAAACTCACATGAAAAATCTTTGAAGGTAATAGATTAAGGTTTTTGAGTCCTTTTTTTTTTTTTTTTTGGATTAAGATCCCTGCCCCCCAATTGTTTATTAACTGTCAAGAACTAATGGAGTATGAGTAAAAATTTTTAGATATCTGAAGTTAATGTTTGTGAGAAAATGCAAATAAATCAATAAATAAGATTCACCCCCCCCAAAGACATAGATACCCTTTGATTTGATCAGTTCTCTTCAGTGCAAAGTCAACTAGGGAAACAATGCCAGGCAGAATATCTGACACACTGTGGCCATCAAGAAATCTTTGTTGAGTGAATAATGAATATATGGATGCTGAATAACCTGAGAAGCAGGCCTTCCTGTTCACACATGGCACTGGTTAAACAAATGATTCACAGAATCCTCAATCTTAAAATTATTTTTAAGATTTCTTCATTCCATAAAAATGGTAGGAGTTTCCTTCCCCTGTTTGGTAAGTCTGGTGTGCTATTCTTGTCAAAACATCAATTTCTTTGCTGTGTCAGTGACTTTTAAGAGAGGACAAAATTGAATCTGATTCAGCACAGCGTAAATGGTGTTGATGATAGGGATAAAAGAGATCCAGTGAAGCTGTTCTCCTTGACCTTTATTGACAGTTTCTTCAGTTAAGAGGTAGTCACTGTGGGAGAGAATATTTTCTAAGTCTATTGAGAGTTCATAGTCGGGAGTGGCAAAACCTCAGTGTTTAAAGATACATTGCACCAACACACAGGGGTGTGGAGCAGGGTTTACTTTTTTATTAACTGTGTTCTGAAATTTAAAATTGGTCTGGAGACAGTAGATTTAAAGAGCTAACTAATTTTTTATTTTATTTTATTTTTTTAGAGTTTTTTGCTATATGTTGTGTGTGCTCACTGGAAAGACAGAGAGAGAAGAGAAACAGAAAGTGAGAAATCACCCCCCAGAGGGGATGGCTACGCCGCAGTCTCTTCTCCTCCATTCTCCTCTTGGGATCTTGGGCACACATGCACACGTGCCCGGTGTGAGTTTAAGCCACCAGGTCTGGGACTCAATCTGCAGTTGACTACATGGGAGTGCAGTGACACAGCCATTATGCCAACTGCTGGTTCCAAATTTTAAGAATACTATGAATATAAGCACAGATATGAGTAATGTAGAATCTAATTGAATGTATAATTCAAAGAATTTGACACTAGATGCCACACTGTTCACTAGGCCATCTAGCCCAGGAGTCTGAATGGTATCAGATGAATGGGATATAATAAAATCAGTGTTATAATTCCATGAACTATAAAAATGCTACTATTTATGTAACTACAATGAACAGTAATGATAAAAATGAATAATACAAAGAGTAAGATTTTAAAATTATATAACATTTTTGATATGCCTTCTGTCCTTTAAGTAGTGACACTAAACTGTAATATCATGTGGCATTGTAGGTTTTATTTCTCACTTTTTCTCATGGACATTTAAATGAACTTTTCTTTTTCTGGAGAGGTTTTTGCTATAGGGCACGTGCACTCACCAGAGAGACAGAGAGAGACAGAGAAATAGAAAGCGAGAAATCATCCCCCAGGGGGGTGGTCATGCCATAATCCCTTCTCCTCCATTCTCTTCTTAGGATTTTGGGCATGCATGCACACGTGTCCCACGTGAGTTTAAGCCACTGAGTTTGGGACTTGAACCATGGTCAACTACATGGAAGTCCAGCGATGTGGCTGTTATGCCAACTGCTGGTCCCAATGAACTTTTCTTAAAGAGGAAAAGAGAGGACAAGAGATTAGATAGCCTGTAGATACCTTGTGGTCTTCTTTACCTCTTGAACATCTTGTAATCTGGAAACGTCACGGGACTGTTTTATTCAAGCATGCAAATATTTGTTATGTGTGTAGTAATAGAAAAAAAAACATTAAGGACTGCTTCATGCTTATATACCAATTTTTTTCCATGTTGTTATGTTAAGCCCAAAAGTGAACAATAAATTCAGTTTGGAACTCACTGGCAAGGCTAATGTTTGCCAGCTCCTTCATCTCTGTGTTTCCTTGCTCTGAAAACCAATTCCTTTCATTTTAAATCACTAGCCGATTTTAGGATGAGCTAGTTGTGAGCCTGGATTTAAACTATCATGGCAGTTATTATATCCATTAAGCAAAACACAAGCGTTAAGAATTAACCTGATGTTTAAAAATTTATTTGCTCCATTCTCGACTTTACTTTAGTGCTTACAACCAGTTTTTAAACCAGCTTAATGAATATATGAAATCAATACTATTATACTCACTTTGAGTTGAAGAATCTGACTCATATTTATCTAAGGTCACAGAAAACGAACATACTTGGTATTGACATTCATTTCCATGTAGATTAAGGCCACACTCTTTTCAACTTCAACAATGTCAGAAATAAAATGTCCTTTGAACTTTTCTCTGATTACTTCTTTGAAACTATACAAGTATGAATATTGAGCATTTTCTACTCATTAGGCCTAAGTAAAAACAGGCAATAAACTGAGCATTAACCATGGTCTCCTGTATGTCCCTTCCTTTCCCTGTGAAATATTCTATGATCTGCTTTATCCTGTAATCCTAAATATTCTGCTCATAACAGAAACTCTTCACCATTTTTTTCTCCTAAGTTTAGTGAAAATTAACATCTGTTTAGATTTTCTGTAACTGACAATGACAATTAAAAAACATAAAAATAGTTAATAACTTTCACTCTCTATATATTCAATTAAGCATTATTCAATCCTGTCTCATAAGGCAATTCAAAATGAAAGACTGCTTTGTTAGGTTACTTTTAAAAAATCTACAGTCAATTATTTTACTTAAAGATGCAGAATTGTGATTACAAGAGAAATAAAGTAGGTGTTACTCTTCAAAAGATCTATGAACAAAACTAAAATAAGATATCCCCTAACTCTTTTACAAATATTAAGTTGATTCAACTTTGGTTGAATGAGGATATCATTTGCTAGAAATCTAGACAATTTTCACATAGAGATCAATATAAACTCCGAAGAAAACTGTATAACATTTTTTTCTTATTGCCCAAATGATAGTTTTAAAAAGGGCTTATTTCTTTTTGGAAGAGGTAGCGGAAGAGAGAAATAAGGCAATTTATGCCATCATCAGAAAAAAAAAATCTCAGAAAATTCTAAAAAACTGTAGGTATTTCCTACAGAATTTCCTTTTAAAAAAAAATTTTTATTTAGCAATATTGATTGAATTTGACCAGAGAGGGACTTACAGGGAGAGAGAAAAAGCAGGAAAGCAAGCCACCAGGTCCAAGACTCAAAACATGGTTGGCCATGTGGTAGTTACAGTGCCCTTAACCACTATGCCACCTGCTGGCCCCTCTGAAGACCTTTCTAATTAAATGAAAGTAAATAAATAAATGAAAAGGAATGCTGGCATAGTGGTTATGTTGCTGGACTGCCACATGGCCAACCATGGTTTGATTCCTGGACCTGGTGGTGGCTTGAAAATCATGCCAGATGTGTCTGCCCAAAATCCCAGGGCAAGAATAGAGGAGAGGGTTTATAGCATGGCCATTCCCCCAGGGCAGTGATTTCTCACTTTCCCGCTCACTGTTTCTGTCCCCCCGCCCCCCTTTCTCTCTCTCTCTCCAGCAAAAGCACACATCCTAAGACACACACACACACAAAAAGCTTACATCATAAGAATTTACTTAACTTTATTCCCATAGTTTGTTAGATTAATTAAAAACTTTCTTTGTATAGAAATATGTCCAGGGACCAGCAGATGGAATAATGGTTATGTCACTGGACTCCCACATAGTTGACTGCCTTTCGAGTACTGGATCGGACAGCTTAAAACTCATACCAGGCATGTGTCTTTCGAGTACCGGACCGGACAGCTTAAAACTCATACCAGGCATGTGTGTGTGCCTAACATCCCGAGAGGAGAATGGAGGAGGAGGGATTGCATTGTGATCACGACTCCTGGAGGGATGATTTCTTGATTTCCCTCTCACTGTCTGTCTTTCTCTGGCAAGTGCAGGTGCCCTAAGGCAAAAACTTCTACTAAAATAAAAATAGTTTCCAAATATGAGTTGTGCAATTTTTGCTTTAATGGATAGGCAATAAATCTGATCACCTAAGTCTCCTAGACTAAATTCATTGCTTTTAGTTCTTTTATGAAAGATGCATTATAAAATATTTAATTTACAATTACTATTTTACTTCATGATTTTTTACTGCAAATAAAAACACACCCAAATCAAATATATTCAGAAAGAAATTATTATGGCATTTATATTGATTACATTTAAGTTCTACTTCTGCTTTTTATTTTGTTCAACTTCAAAATAAAACCAACTCCCAGGGGGAGAAAAGGCAGAAGATTTCTTTCCTTTTATATGTATGTAGAGCCTTATTAACTAGGAATGAAGAAATCATGTTAGAAAGCCTCTGATAACTGCCTGGTTTATGTTAACAGAAAGTTTTATTTAACAAACACTATATATTTAGAATTTAAATAGTTTAGAATCATAAAAGGTGGGCAGTATATTGAAACATAAAAAAAATTTAAAAAGACAGAAATCATAAAAGTATGTTTTTCTGCACATAATGGATTTAAACTAGGAAATAATAACAAGAAAATAGTAAATATTTGAAAATTAATCAACACATTCCTATATAACTCTGGGATTAAAGAGGAAATCTCAACGAAAGCAAGTTATTTTGACCTAAACAAACAAACAAACAAAATAGTACAATACTTTTTTTTTTTTTTTTTTTG
>NW_006203640.1:156634-177123 GCF_000334495.1 Tupaia belangeri chinensis
CGCACACGCGCCTGGCGTGAGTTTTAAGCCACCGGGTCCGGGATGCGAACCGCAGTTGACTACGTGGGAGTCCAGCGACATAGCCATTACGCTAACTGCTGGTTCCCCATAGTACAATGCTTTTTTCAAAACTGTGCTCCCAGTATGTAGAACACTATAGGAACTGATTTTTTTAAAAAAAAATTATATATTTTTTATTTATCATACTGTAAAATGGACTCTTTTTGGAAAAATTACCAAGTCAGGATATGGAACAGCTCCATCACCTCTAAAAACTATGTTTATTATTTATTTATGGTCATAATCATCCTCTCCTCTTTTACCCACTAATATATTCTCTAACACTATGTTTTTATATATTGTAAAATGTCAGATAAATCAAATTGAATGGAATCACACACTCTGTAAGTATCTGAGACTGGCTCTTTTCAATAATACTTTTATGAATTATCCAAGTTGTTGCATGTTATTAATAGTTTGTTGGGTTTGTTATTATTGTTTTTAACTGCTGAGTTATATTCCTTTTTACAGATGTGGCACATTTTGTTATCCATTCACCCTATCAGAGATGCATCTGAGTTTTTCCTGGCTCAGTATAATTATGGGAAGAACTGCTGTAGGCATTAACGTACAGGTTTGTTTTTTTTATGACATACCAGCTGATGGCTCAGTAGTTACATCACTGGACTCCCACGTAGTTGACCACTGTTCAAGTCTGGGACCCAGTTGACTTGAAACTCAAGCCCGGCACGTGTGGGTGCATGCCCAAGATCCCGAGAGGAGAATGGAGAAGAAGGGGTTGCAGCATGGCTGTCCTCCCTAGGGGATGATTTCTTGCTTTCTGTCTCTCTGTTTCTCCTCTGTCTGGCACGCACACAAGCCTTATAGCAAAAATCTCTATTAAAAAAAAGGAAAAAGAAAGTTTTGTGAGTGGGATGAACATAAATTTTATTCCTCTCAAAGAGTGGCATTGTTGGGTCATATTGTAAATGTATGCTTAAATAGATACTGAATTGTTTTCCTGAGTGACTGTACTATTTTACATTCTCTTCAGTAATGTACAATAAGTCTACTTGTTCAGTATCTTCTCCAGTATTTAGTGTGCCAGAAAGCAAGAAACCATCCCTCCTAAGGAGGGATGGCCATGCCACAATCCCTTCTCCTCCACTCTTCTCTCAGGATCTTGGGCACACATGCATATGTAACTAGTGTGAGTTTAAGCCACCATGTCCGGGACTTGAACCACAGTAGACTACATGGGAGTCCAACGACATAGCCATTATACCAACTGCTGGTCCCAGAGTATTTTACTTTAAGATATTATATTTTTAAGCTATTCTAGATTTTCTAGAACTTAAGGTATAAGTAAAAGAAGTGATTTTTCTGTTGTTTCACGTAAGCAAACATAATCTACATGATATACTGATCCTTATAGAAATGACTGAAAATATATCACAAATTGTCATTTGAGCATTAGTACTAATATCTGATCCATTCTAGAGAAATGATTCTGAATTGCTCTCTTTTTCCATATATTTTTTTCTCCTTACCCTGCTTCCTAACCCTCAAGCATATTTATGGATGTATTATCAGTAAGTTTGAAGATTTGATTCTAATATTTTTTACAGTCAGATCTCTTCTTCCCAAGGCCATGGAACACATCAATATGATCATTTCTCAAAGGAATGCATGCTAAATAAGCTACTTTTAAAGAGCCAGTGAAGACATGAAAGAACTACAAAATGTGAGTTTTGTTTCTCTGACAGGCTTAATTTTATTTTGTATTATATTGATTACTCAATTGTGTCTAGATTCCATTAAAAAAGGGTTCAAGATGTTGCAAGAAAAGTATCTGCATTTAATACAGGGTCCAGTTTCAAGGCAGATAAATCATGTCGTGTGTATATTGGTTTTGCTCTACTTTCCCCAAGATTGATTTTTGTATATTTCTGTGCCCTCACTTAAAGTCAGAAGTCCTAATCTCTAATGTCACTTTTCTCTTTTGCTTCTCATTGATCTACTTAATGGAAGGTAATATTAAGAGATTCAAGGGAGAAAACAAAGTTTCTTATTTTCACTCCTCTTCTTCTTTCTATTTTTAAAGAGAGATTTGAGAGACAGAGGGAGATAGAGAGATGGAAAGCAAGAAATCACTCGCAAAGTTGATGGTCACACTGTAATCCCTTCTCCACCGGTCTCCTCTTGAGATTTTGAGCATGTCTTGCATGAGTTTGAAGACACCAGGTCTGGGACTTGAACCACAGTCAACCATATAGGAGTCCAGCGACGTAACCATTATGCCATCTGCTGGTCCCCATCCCTCTTCTTTTATTGGTCCTCTGATGCCTGACCATAACTTAGCAAATTGGTCTTAAATTGCATTCTATTTTACTAGCATATTAAGCGTGCCATTTTCAACCTGTATGTAGAATGATGTAGATTAAATGGGTGGGAGGCATTCGTCTCTACCCTATTTAATTTTCTTTTCTTCGTAGTTTAAAACTACATTATTTAAAATAAAATACATTTTAATACATGTCACTTGATTGTGAAAATAACCCCTACCCTATTTGGTATTTCAAATCTATTTGATGAGAAAATTATTGCAAAGAGTCTTGAAGTAAAGATACTTCTAGGAAACAAGAAGTGGCTTTACATGAATTGCAGCGTTTTCTTTTACGCTAGGGTAAAGCTGACCTTTCCACAAGCCTTTCTCTAATGGATGACATTATGAAGAAAGGCATCTTATGCCTGAAAGGGCACTGTTTGGTCTGGTCTTCATTCAAGGAGTTTAGAGTCCAAGATGAAAGTAACCCTGGCACTTTTACCTGAGTCATTTGGGGGAAAGATGCCATTTAATCTTTTAAATAATAATGGGAAGAAGTCCCAGAATAATTTCCTAGAATTAATGAGAAAATGGCATAAAAGCACAGCAAGTTCCTTCCTTATTTATTTTTCTTGATTGGCATATATGTTTGTTTTGGGGAACTTTTAAAAAGAAACTTGGCCATGGATATGTGGCCACATCAAGAGATCCAAGTTTGGATTCTTACTCTTCCATGAGAGTTAAAGCTGGCAAAAGCACTGAGTCTATGTCACTGCAGTTAGTTGAGAGCCAACAAAGAAAATAAACCTTCCTTTATATCTTTCCAGGTTTATGTGTTCCCCTGCTAATAAACCTCAAAGACCAGCACTGCCTTCAGGGTAATAACTTAAATGTCCTATTTATATTATTAATTTAATTGTTTAATTGAAATAACATTTTAATTCTGCATGAAGCATACAATAATATTTCTGAGACAGTGATCTTAATGTGATTTTAAAAATGTACTTTCTTATGTAAGTGTCACTCATTTACTAAAGAAAATATACAGCATTCTACTGATGCTTAGCTCCCCAGTAAAAATTAGGTATAAGTTTGCAGTGAAACTAATATTATACCATATAATATCATATATGCATATATTATTAGCATATATATATAAAAATAATCAAGGTGGTTTTTAGAATTATTCTGTCAGCAGCAAATTTAATTATTTAATTGTGAGCATAATCTGGTGTGCTGCTAAAAAGAAGGCAAGAATTTAAATCATTATCAACAAATTCTCCTTAATGGCCAACGTTTCCTTGCTATATATCTAACCAAACTAATTAAACCCATAAATATGAGTGTGGAATAGTAATACTTCTGGTTGAGTTCTCTGGTGATACGATTAAAAGGTGCTATCAGAGACTAACCTTCAGATATTAAGCTGGGGACAGCCTTTCAAAGAAATGATAGCGATAAGGCTTTGGGGGAGAGAGACAACACTAGAATAAAAGTTCAACATGCCCCAAAGGATTCTGACAGTGCATGATGACTGGAGGCCTAAAAGCTAATAAAAGATAAGCTTTCTACAAAGTGCTGTCAAAAAGAAAAGGGAAAAGAAAAAAATGTGACTAAGAAATAGCCCCAAGAAAGAAAACTTGGGGAAGTTCTCTTTATAGCAAACAGAGAAAAGATTAAAATGAAGATACATTAAACTAACATACAATTTTCTGCATTTTAAAATGCATTTCTTGACCTTTACAAAATTTTATTTCTAGTTTCTGGCAAAGTGGAAGAATGAATGTTCTTTGACAGAGCGATCTTAATCCTTCAGTCTTTTGTGAAGGAGGAAATAATAAGAAAGTTTTCCTATGCTATATCTGAAAGCACACTTTTAGGATACTGGAGGGAAAGGTAAGTGTGTGCATATGCTGAGATTTAGATTATTCTCTTTCTCATCAACTCCTGGATCAGACAGGCTTGAGACTAAGAAAGAGACAGGCTACTGACCCATCTCATTTCTATATACTGGAGAGGAACAATTCAAGGGACGGAAAACATTTCTCTCATCCCAAGCTTTGGAAATACCAAATCCATAGGGAGAAGAATGTGTCCTTTGCTATCAGAATGGAAGAACAGACAGGACTTCAGGAAAAGTTGCATTAGAGTTGTGTGAGTGAAGCTGGTCTGCTTCCATCAGATTAGTGAAAGCTAGCATTAAGAGTTGATGCAGGAGACAGGCCAGTGACATACATGTATTTCTAGTCTATACAAGATTTTCTGCTCAGAAGGACCCTGTGCTTTATTTAATGCTCTGTTCTCCCTGTCTTAAAACGTGTAATACTTGAAAATTGCATTTTCACTTTGCACTTGGTTCTGCAAATTATGACAAGTTTCTATGTGAAAGAGGTATAAGCTTTTGTTAATTTAGTAAATCCTAAGCATCTTTTACTATTTAAGAGGGCTTTCCTTCTTTCTGTCAAATATAAGAGTTTGTTGATCCCAGAAAATTGGAAGAAATTAGTCAAAAGCACCTACTTAATTCTCTTTTTTGTACTTCATATATAGCTCCAGCATCTTCTTAGGGCTGCACTGGTCAGAGAGACACTGGAAGGTAAAATCTTTAAGCAGTTCAAATTAAAAACTTTAGACACTTAGAGCTGTGAGGTTCAAGCCATTCGCCTTTTCTCTATCACATTGCAGTGGGTGTGTGATGAGAATCTGATAAATCACAACATCCTCAGTGAAAAGTCACATTCCTTTTAAAGCTAAATGAGAGAAGAGGCAGTCAATAAGAAATTATTGATCCCCATAGGCTATTCAGTAGTGCAGTAAGTGCTATCTGTACCTGTTTATACTTCTTTTTACTATGGCTCTCTTTCCATGAATGTTTTATAGTTCCATAAAGATCCCAGCAGGCAATGAGGCCCTATAGCATATTGGTTAAGAGGAGGACCTCTAAGTTAGAAGACTTGAGTATAATTCCTTGAAACAGCATTTCCTAACTGTATAACCTTGAGGAAATACTCTGTGTTTTAGTTTCTTCAGACACTAAAGAATGTAAATATTAGTACCTACTTTGTTCATTCTAAGATTGTGATATATTAATACATTACCTGCAGTTTAAAAATTTCTAAGTTTTACCTGCTTTTATAATTATCTGTCATAAAAATTTCAAATAAAATTTTGCATGTTTTTGATGCCAACATGTGAAAATATGCCCTTCTATCAAAAATAATCATCCTGCAATACTGAGATCAAGTTAGGAAACATCACGATTCTTAGCAGCTCATTACAATATTAAAGACCACCATATGTCTTGAACTTTTTAGTAGCTTCAGACCCAGAAATTGGAGAGTGATAGTTAGATTATAAAGTTAATTCAATGGCCTCTGCAAGAGAAAAAAAAAATAAAGCATCTCTTTCACTACTCTGTGGCCTATAATTGATTGTAATTACCAGTTTGCACAGGACTGTATTGGTAGGAGGGTCAAAGATTACAAAGAACTTTCTCACTGCTCAGTAGCTAATGGGACACAGCTGCAAGGGAAATAAAACAATATAATTAAACTTTAGTCTCTTCTGTTCCTTTTTTTTTTTTTTTTTAAGAAACATAGTTACAATTATCATGTCACTAAAGACCTGCAGAAGAAATCTTAATATGCTACGGGCATAAAGGTTCTTTTGTATGGTAAAATATAACTCATCTTGGACACTTTATCTGGTGTCTACCATCTTCTTACTGATTAAAATCTAACCTAAGTTAACTCTTCTCTGATTGGGAGATGCTTTCAGATACATTAATATTTAAAGAGACTTTGAAAAAGATGAAGAAGGAAAGGAAATCTTAATATTCCAACAGAGTCTCCCTTTTCCTCACTGTTCATCTTGCAAATGGTATCTAGTTTCCACATTTCTACGAGTTACAGAATGAAGAATAAAAGGACTATGTATGTGCTAGGTTGTTTCTTAGCACTTCATATTTTTATTTTTATTAACTCCTTTCACATTGTAAACATAATTTCTTCAGAGCTCCAGCATCTTCACTGGCTTCACTGGCCAGAGAGACACTGGAAGATAAAATCCCTAGGCACTTTGAACCAAAAACTTTAGGCATTTAGAGCTGTGAGGTCTAAGCTGTTTGCCTTCTCTATCACATTGCAGTGGGTGTGTGATGAGAATCTGTAAATCAGAACATCCTCAGTGGAAGTTACATTCCCTTTAAAGCTAATGTAAAGCTAAATTCTCTTCAGAATATATTATGAAATCTCATAGCATTACTAATTAAGACACCTATATTAAAATAAGCAAATAGTTCACCATTGATGTGTATAGGTATAGTTTATTCTTACAATTAAATAGTTCACCAGTGATGTGTATAGGTATAGTTTATTCTTACAATCAAACATGTCATTACAAATAGATTATAATATAAAAATTTGTTGTTTCCTATAGAGTTGACTACTTAAAAACACATATCTCCTTTGTAATCAACTACAGTTTTTATTGAATGTTAATTATATAGCCTTTCTTTCTGATTTTTTTCTTAAGAGAGATTTTTGCCACAGGGCAATTGCGCTTACTGGAGACAGAAAGAGACAGAGACGGAAGGCAAGAAATCATCTCCTTTGGAGGGTGGCCATTTCACAATTCCTTCTCTTCTGTCCTCCTCTCAGGATCTTGTGCATTCATGCATACTGACCAGCTTGAGTTTTAAGTGTCCAGGTCTGGGACTCGAACTGTGGTCAACCAAATGGGAATCCAGCAATGTAACCATTACATCACCTGCTGGTCTCATTTTTTTAACAATAAAATACAATCATTGTAGGAAATTTAGAATAGTACTTCCCTTTCCTCAAAAAAGAAAAGAATAATAAAAATAAATTTTAATTTTTATTCCCACAGAAAACCATTTTTATTGTTGGATATATTTCCTTATGTATGTGCACATGTGCACACAAATGTATATGTCTACATGAACACTCAAACACAGGGTTTACAGTGACTATATGAAATACATAAATTTCAAAATAATTATGATTATACTATATGTCATACTTTGATAATTATAGATTATATTAATTATGATATGTAAACATGCAGTCTAATGTCTAATGTCAGTGCCAACAGGTAGCATTGTGATTAAGATGCTAAACTCCTACATGGTCAACAACGGTTTGAGTCCTGGACTTTGTGTCTTGCTTTCTCACTCTTCTCTCTTTCTCTGTAGCTTTCTGGTCAAACTGAATAATGATAATAAATGATAAATAATTCTTTTTTTAAAAAAAATCTAATGTTTTGCTTTAGATTTGTAAGATATGTAACCAGATGCCAGCAGGTGGTATGGTGGTTAAGGCAGTGGACTCCACATGGCTGACTGCAATTTGAGTCCTGGAACTGACAGCTTGAAAATCACAACAGGCACAAGTACGTGCATGCCTCAAATCCTGAGAGGAGCATGAAGGAAAAGAGATGTAGCATGACAATCTTCTCTGAGGAGTGATCTCTCACTTTTCCTCCCTCTCTCACATGCACATGAGCACACACACCCTATGGCAAAAGCTTCAAGAAAAAAAGATATGTAAGTAGAAATAGAGGTTACATATTTTTTCATTCTTGGAATAGAACAAAATGAATTGTTAATTCATTCTCAGTAGAGCCTCAATCAGTGTAAATACCTTTAATTTACAGGTCTAGAGGTTTAGAGTAAGTTGATTCCTCTAGAGAACAGGAAAAAAAATTAGTGAAAGTAGAGATCTTTGTCACATCTTTTAGTAAGTATTTTACCTTATTTTCTTTCACTTTGCTTCACAACTAACTTAACCCTATACATTTTTTTTAGAGGTTTTTGCTATAGGGCGCGTGTGCTCGCCAGGCAGAGAGAGAGAGACAGAGAGATAGAAAGTGAGAAATCACCCCCTGGGGGGGGATGGCCATGCCACAATCCCTTCTCCTCCATTCTCCTCTCAGGATCTTAGGCATGCACGCACACTCACTGGTGTGAGTTTAAGCCACTGGGTCCAGGACTTGAACCATAGTCAACTACGTGGGAGTTCAGTGACATAGCCATTATGCTAACTGCTGCTGGTCCCAGCCCTATACTTTTTAATAAGCACGGTGGTTCTATTCCTTTGTTCTCCTAAAATCCTAATAAGGTTAGCTCTGTAGCTTACTAACTTCTTCAATACCGTGTACATTTACTTGTATCCTTTCTGCATCAAAATTTACAAGGTCCTTTTAGTTGACAATTATACACTGGTATATAATTCTGCTCAATAAATATGCACCTCTCTTTTTTATACATTTATTTATTTATTTATTTCATGAATGAGAGAGAAAGAGAGCACCACTTAGAGTCCTGATGCTGTGATTCACTCCTAGCCTCAGCTAGCCCTAGTTCATGGTACATGTGTGTTTGGGTACTGAAGGAGGTCTCTAGACTTGAACAGGAAACCTTCCCAAGTGAGTTTGCCTTACAGAACACCGCATTTTACCCCTGTCAACATCTAGCCCAAATATGCCTCTCTTACTACAATTAACAAGGTTCTTGGTCAAATGTCATGGGGGTTTCAAAGATGAAACTCTTATCTTCTCAATACACTTATCATCTTTCATGTAAACTATGGCATGGATAATGATAATAAAAGAAAGGATATGATCAGTGTCATGGGGGGACAAAAACAAGTCTATGAAAATCATAGGCCACATTTTGGCTTGATGAATGGTGGTGGGAAGATTTTATAAAAGATACACTATTTTATTGAGTTGCATCTAGAAAAGGCTAAAAAAGCACTGTATATCTCTGTGAGTTTCAAATTATTATTATTATTTTCTACTTCCTACTTGTTCTTTTTAAATTTTTATTATCATCATAATCTTCTTTATATTACATTGGATTACATATAACTTTACAGTATATTGCATTGCTTTTTCAAAAGGGAGTTTCAAATTATTTTTTAAAGAGATAAACTTTATTTTTCTTAAAAATTTTAAGAATTATTTTATTTATTTATTATTATTATTACTTAATTTGACATAGGATATGTGTGCTCATCAGAGAAAGAGAGGGAAAGTGAGAAAAAAAGCTACCAGGTCCGGGACTTGAACTTTAGTCAGCTATGTGGGAGTCCAGCACTTAACTACCATGCTACCGGTTGGCCCCCAAAATAGACTTTGTTTTTCAGAGCAGTGTTAAGTTCACAGTTAAATGGAGCAGGAAGTACAAACATTCCTGGCATTCAGCTTACCTTCTTCACATGTCTTCTATTAACAATATCCCACCAGAATGGTACATTTGTTTCAATTGATGAGCTTTGGGCTTATGTAGAAAATGAAATAAAGAGGTTGGACTAGAGGAACATCTAAATTGCAATATCTAGCAACTGTTAGCACACATTATCCATTACTGCACAATATCAATACATATTCTACAGTGAATATAAATATGAAATACAGTATAGTCCCCATGCACAATACATATTCTATATATAAATATGAAAAAACTAAAACCCCCTCAGTCACTGCATTGTGAGTGAGGACCCTAATGTCCATTTGACTCTCTTTAGCACCTTGACAACTCTTCCTCTATCTTCCAACAACTCCTGAAATCCTACTTCTATGCTCTCTAAAATTCCCTGTCAATTAAATCTGTCTTACGCTCTATCTCATCTCTGCAAGATCCAATCAGTTTATTTATCTGGTGGAAACTCAGTTCTTCTCTGTAGATACTGCTTTCTCTGGAGCCCTCTCAAAATTATTTTTCTTCATCCACCCTTTGGCCTGGATAGGTGAATCTCTTCTCTGGTTTTCATTAGTGCTCTCTCCCCACCATTCTTCTCTTTTCCATAAACCCCTAGGTTTTAATTGGTCATCAGATTACTAGCACTACTCTGCATTCTATGGGAGATCACAAGTCCTAGGTCAACCTCCTCATTGCTTTGCTCTTGGTCACTATTGCTGTCTTCTGTCATCCTGCTGTTATAATTCATGGTGATTAATGTCCACAGAATGATAGCAGAGTGATAGTTCCATTATTTCAAGGCTCTCATTCCCTTGAACTTTTTTCCTCCAGTAAGCATCTTTTCTGCCTTCACTCAGCTACTTATTTCATGGTCACTCCTTAAATGTCATCATTTCCAGTCATTATTAACCTTATAATTTAAATTTTCAGCTTCCCACTCTTCCTCTACCAACTCTAAAATTTTTAATCTTATGCTCCGTTGTAATCCCACAACAGAAATCATTCTCCTTCTGTGGGCCCTAGTTGTCATTGTTCCTAGAATTATCCTCACCTCTCTCCTGTTCTTAATTTTCCCCTTACCCCACTACTCCATCTTAAATTCCATGGCTAATCACTATATTCATACCCTCCTGCTCTCTCATTTCTTTGTTTCTCTCTTACTTGCCTATACTTGGCAAAACCAAAATGGTATTAAAATAAACAACTCTCTCTTACTCTGTACCTAACTAAATATAATAACTGTTTAGATGGAAAGAACACACAACCACAGTGATTGGTCATACTCCAAATTCATGAGCATCAGGCATTAATACTATGCAGCGTTAGTCTATATTTTCCTAGTTGATTCATTTTTCTGTTCTTCTTTTATATATATATATATATATATATGTATCTTACTCACTCCTTGAATCTCAAATTCACACTAGCTCATACAGAAATGTCTTCTCTTATTGAAAAAGATACAGAAGAGATTTTCACATGCTGTAAGCTTTACCACAGCTACCTCTTCACCTAAATCTCATATCATAAACTCTGCTTTTTTGGGAACCAGCAGTTAGCGTAATGGCTATGTCGCTGGACTCCTAGGTAGTCGACCGCGGTTTGCGTCCTGGACCTGGTGGCTTAAAACTCACGCCGGGCGCGTGTGCGTGCGTGCCCAAGATCCCGAGAGGAGAATGGAGGAGAAGGGATTGTGGCGTGACCATTCCCCCTGGGGGGTGATTTCTCGCTTTCTGTCTCTATGTCTCTCTCTGTCTGTCTGGCGAGTGCACGCGCCCTATAGCAAAAACCTCTCAAAAAAAAAAAAAACTCTGCTTTTTTTCTCATCACTATGATTTAAATGTTGGTATTCTTAGCTTTGGCCAAATTCTTCATTTTATTTGCAAGATTTTATTTTTTCTCTACTCTTCAAGACATTAATACTTTAATTCTTCTCACTCTTTTTTGTATCATCTATTTTTACCTCTATGGTCAATAATCCTAATTCATTATGAAAATACATACTTATTTCCATATGTAAGACAAAATTAAACTTTCTACTGGATCACCCAGGTGGAATGTCACCATGATTAAGGCAGTTGGATCCTACGTGTCTGTGTGTGTCCTAGACCCAGCAGCTTGAAAAACATGCCAGATGCGTGTGAGTCTGTGCCCAAAATCTCGAGAGGAAAGTGGAAAAGGGTTTGCGGTATGGCCAAGTACTCAAGTGAGAACTTTCTCACTTTCTCTCTCTCTCTCTGGTGAGTGCATATACCCTATAGAAAAAAAAAATTACTCCTTATCTCACATTTCTTCATATTTCAATCCTTTCCTTTGTAACTCCTAAAAAATCTTGCCTACGCTTGCCCTCTCTGGATTCTTGCAATTGTGTTTTTAGCCTACCAACATGACAATTAGAACTCGCTACTCCTCCAAAACTGTTTAGTAAAGCTGCTGATGACTTCCAAGTTGTTAGATTTCACAATTAGTAATTACTCCTCACCTAATTGAACAATCAGTAGCTTTTGCTTTACATCAAAGCTTTTACTTTTTCCTTTATATATATATATATAAAGGTTTAATAAGGACTTCTTTATTTTGAGGAAAAAAGGTCCCAAACATCAGGCTGTTCACAAAAATAACCCGCAGTATCAACTTTAGAAAGCAAATCTTAAGACTATTACACTATTTTCCAGAGGATGCATTTGACATGCCAACTCCCATTCACAAAAATACACTATTACATTTGTGTTAAACAGCCCCACACAGCACTCTAATGTGGGGCATAAAACATATACTTCTAACTCAAAGCTGCTCTCAGGTGCTACTCAACTAAATGATACTGCCTTTGCAGTTAGGGAAGCAACTACTGAATTCATCAATGAATGAAAAGAACGGTGCTTCCTGTATAACAAGGAATTATTTTGGAGACAGTTGATAAAAATAATGCATCCTTTTTGTTAAGTCATAAAGAGGTATCAAAACTAAAAGCAAAATTAAGACTTAACAAAACTACTAGGAGCATCAAAAGAAGTGAATTGGGACTAGGCACAGAGCAGTATGAATTAATGAAAATGGGAAGGACAAAGATGGGAAAACAGTGAGCATGTGCTGAAGATACTAGGGGAGAGGATCTGGTGAAAATTTTGATCTTAGACAAGCATCTAGGTAAAGAAATAATGGGTAAGATTTCTAAACCCCACTATGTGCTTAGGAGTTATCCTAGCCATTGGTGCTGTCTCTGTCATCCTCTCCCCTCAGCTCTTTTTCATCATCCTTGATCAACTCCAGCTGTTTGTTTGCTCTGTTCCTTTTCGATTTTTTCTAGGTTTTCCAGAAGAGAATCCACTTTTTGTTTTATCTGGGTCAACTCCTTCTTAATGGCCTGAATGTCATCTCCTTTCAATTTTCCAAACTCGGAAGACGATCCTCATTGTCCACTCTTATAATTGATGCTTTTGCCCCTCCTGAAGTGTTTTCAGATACATGCTGGTGTTTCAAGGGCACTACAGCACGAGCAATAGGAGGTGGCAGTGGAACACGTGCTGGGTAACTGTACATCCTATTATTATAATTGCGTTGAAAGTCATAGTCCAAATCAGAAGAGGACCCGTACATCTCCGCTGCAGATCGTTTCACACCTGCTTTTCCTCAGTTCACTTTTGGCTCTGCAGCCAGATTAATATCTAAAACCTGGCTGGCAATCATCCTGCCATCCTCTCCTGCCACAACAGCCTGGGCATTCCTCTCAGTCACATACTGAACGAAGGCAAAGCTCTTATGAACAGAGCAACCCACAATTTTGCCATAGTTCGAGAAGATTGCCTCCACATCAGACTTCTTGACCACAAGAGTGTTGATTCCCAGCGAATTCACAGGAATTCATGGAGCGAGGATCTGTCTTGTTGGTAACATTGCTGGCCATTGCGATTGATGGTAAGATGCCTCACAAAGCCAAAAAGTGTAGCTGAAGATCTAATCTTTGAAAAAGAAAGTGAGGGAAGAGAGATTCGATTCTGAATCTCTTGCTCCCAGGTACTAGGCAAAGAAACCGACTGCAGCTGGAGGTAGGAAATGTGTCTACAACCGCTCTGTCTCCAACTCTTCACAAAATGGCCTTTCCTTCTTATATATAATCATCCAATCTATAGCTTTGCGTCATTTATATAGCCACATCTTATAAATTTATAACTGTAGACTACAGATTTGTTTTAACTTCCTAAACCATACTTTAATCTGAAGGGTGTATTAGGGCTCTCGAATATAACATATTCAAAACTGAGCGGCAGCTATCTCCCTCTGTGCCTATGATGTTCACTGTCTTCTCATCTTAGCCAATGGAAACTTTTCTTTCAGTTGTTTGAAGCAAACTGTCATCTTTCTTCCCTTTCTTAATTCACAAGTCATGTTTGGTATGATAGAAAACATGTTGAGTTGGGACCAGCAGTTAGCGTAATGGCTATGTCGCTGGACTCCCACGCAGTCAACCGCGGTTCAAGTCCCAGACCCGGTGGCTTAAACTCACGCTGGTGTGTGTGCATGCATGCCCAAGATCCCAAGAGGAGAATGGAGGAGAAGGGATTGCGGTGTGGCCATCCCCCCCGGGGCGTGATTTCTCGCTTTCTGTCTCTCTCTGTCTTTCTGGCAAGTGCACGTGCCCTGTAGCAAAAACCTCTCAAAAAAAAAAAAATAGTAAAAGAGAACATGTTTAGTTTAACTTCAAAATTCAGGCAGAATCTGATAAGTTTTCAATAACTCTGCTATTTATGTCACCATTTTATCTTGGCTACTACAATAGTCTCCTAACTTCTCCTTATCTGTCTTTTCAATTGTAGGTTAGTTACCTGGACAGAGGCCAGAAAAACCATGTTAGAACTGGAGTCAGATTTCATCAGTTTTCTTAAAACCTTCCAAGGTTTTCTATATCATTTGGAGAGAAAGCAAACTTTTTTATACTGTCCTTCAAAGCCTTGCATTATCTGACTCATCATCTCCCTAAACTCATCTCCTGACATTTACCCCTGTGCTCACTTCTCAAAGTGATAGCACAGAAGGCTGGTGCTTGCCTCAGAGCTTTTCCAATTTGCACTAATTCTGCCTGGCACATTTTTCTCCTAAATAAACATATGGTTCGTTCTCTCACAAAGCCCAAATTTTTATTCAAATGCTATTCACTCCAAGATTTACTTCATCTCTCTAATTTTTTTTATAATTCTCCACTTTCTTTTCTACTGCTTGGCTTTATTTTCTTTGGTAGTATTTAATATCACCTAACATTCTATAGTGAAAGTAAATTATTTGGGTAAACATTTGTATATAAAAGAAGAAAGGGTATGTATTTTTCATATGTAAATGATAATCTCAAAGCTCTGTCTGATTTGAATTTGGGGCTAACATATATTCAACAATGGTTAGAACTGGAATATGATGATACAAACTGAAACAAGTAGTTAAACTTTGATTAAGGGGAGCTAAAATGATTTTACTTTATTTATTAGTCACTAGGGTACAATTATGTTTTAGGGGACAGAGATAAAAGAAGGAAACTTGTGTTAATATACCACTTTAAGAATATAAACTGTTATATCCACTAATATATCAAAAGCTACAAAATGACTCAATACATCATCCTTCAAGAAATGACTTACAGAAAATGTTGAGATATGAGCTAATGAAGATGTTTGAGCTATTTTATATGCTAGTGAGATAGTTTGAGAAAGAGGCCCTCTGACATCTTTTAAGCAATAACTCAGTGGAAGTAAATGACAGAAAAATTGCATTCTGTGGTGAAAATGTTGAGGAGTAGGGTATTCACCTCAGGGTATCAAAACAGCTCTATAAAGCCACCTACAGTTCACCATTGCTCTTAGTTCCAAATATTTAGCTGGTCTGGCTCTACTCCCGAGAGGAATAAGAAAGTATACCAGAAACTCTTTAAGCACAGTGCCATGTTTAGTACAATATATCATAAATAAGATTCGTTCTTTAGACATCAGCAGAACCTATTTTTATTAATTAACTGTACATCTCTTTACATTTAGACAGAATGGTAACTTGTTCGTTCTTACTAACATACCTGTGTTTTTCTGCTGAACTATAGTCCTGAACTCTGCAGAGGACAAATCATGCAAATAGTGTGTGTTTACACACACACACACACACACACACACACACAGGTAAACTTTAGTTGAAGTAATGAAGTAGGTAGTGAGGGGATTTGGATCTTTTGTAGTTAGTATCCTGCCATAGGACTTATTCTTTTGTATTAGTCACAGTCAGACCTCAACATTACAATCATAACATAAGTAATTAGAGAACATTGCAATTGAAGATATTTTAGTGACCAACTTCATAAGCATTTTATTTGAAATCCTGTTAAGTAGCTTGATGTTCAAGGTCAGTGATTATTTAGGTTCTTTTAAGGCAGAACTAAAAGACAACGGTTTATTTTCATGGAAATCTCAAATTTTTCTGACTCTGACCTTAAGATCCTAAATTTTACTGTAGAAAGACTTAATATATTTTTGTAGTATCATAACATATAATACAACATAAATAGAATATTCATAGTTAAGAGAACAGCTTTAGTAGTCTACTACCTGGATAAAAAGCCATCCCAAATCTTAGTGGTTTGCCATACAAAGTTTTCTTTATTTGTGTGGTCTGTAGGTTTTCTTTATTTGTGTGGTCTGTAGGTCATTGGAGCTGATCTGTTTTAGCACAGGTTGAGCAGGGCTTGTTGGGAGATATTCTGGTATGTTCCCTGTGTCTCTTTATTATGTTTGGACTAGAAGCTGATGGGTATGTATTGATGATGACAGATGGCAGAGCACAAAAGTGTAAAATCAAAACATGCGTCACTTCGTAAGGTCTTTGTCCAGAAATAGCATAATGTTATCTCTGCCCACATTTTATTGGCCACAGTTAGTAAAATGGCCAAAGATAAGAGTAGTAATCCAATGTTTCCTAAGTTGTTTGCTATTTGAAATTAAAATTGTTTACTTTTGAAGTAATTACAGTATTTAGTTTTTTCTATAGATTTAGAAACTTTTCTCTCTTTATTAATATTTTTCATTCTTATTTTTCTTCCTCTCCTTTTTTATGAGTTTAAGAAAAGTTTATGTCTCATGTAAGTTAATCTATAACATTATTTTTAAAAATGCATACCTACTGAGCCAACCCATGGCCTGGTAGTCAGAGCATCTAGATCCTACATGGCGAACTGCACAGTTCAAGCCTTGAAGTTGGTGGCTTGAGAAACATACCAGGTGTGTGTGTATGCATGCCCAGAAGTTCAAAAGCTGAGGAAATGGAGGTGAAGGGATTGCAGTGTAACCATGCCTCCTGGGGAGTGCTTTTTTGCCTATTCCCAGCTCCATCCCATCTCTTTCCAGAAAATACTTGTGCAGTCTGTCAAAATTTTTTAAAAACTTAACAATAAAATAAAATACATTCCTATTATGTTGTCTCTTAAAACAACAGTAATTTGTATGAATTTTAGAAATCTACAACATTTCTGTATTTAAAGAGTATTTTTGTTTCATACTAAATGAATTTATTTTTGAATATTTAATAAGGAATAATTTTTATTAACCTAGGTCTTCATTTCTTCCACTTTGATTACTTTACTCACCTTTCTCTTGAAGAAACCTCCTATCTTTGCTTACCTTCATCCCTCATCTGGTTTTCTCAGAAAGTCAGTTGCTAAATGGCTTACCCATGGAATTAATGAAGTCATACTTTTATTTAATCCTTTGCATGAAGAACAAAAAAAATCTATTCTGAGATTGAAATTTGCATCCCAAGATCCAGGTTTTGTGCTAATCATCCACATTTTTGCTTCTAAATCATAGATGACTTAATACAAACCCATCCAAAAAGCTAAAAAGCACTTTTTCTATGCAAAATTGATTTAAAGCTATTACATATAGATCCTATTGATGATGCATTTATTATTCCTATGATCATTCCTTGTAATACATAGTGAAAATTTACCCCATTCTGAATACCATAATGTTATCTCTGTAATGTAATTTTATACATGAACCACGGACCATAGTAAAAAAGGTTCTGTGGCAGATACTGTCAATGCTCTGTACATAGACCCTTTTATTTCTCCAACATTTTTTATGCAAATTGCACAATAACATCTTCATTTCAAAAGCCAGTATCATTATTTCCTTGTCAGACTGTGAGAAACTATTTCTTCTTTGACCATAGAGGGCCAAATTTGCCTAGAAATTTGCTTATTAGGAACCAGCAGTTGGCATAATGGCTATGCCACTGGACTCCCATTTAGTTGACCGCGGTTCAAGTCCTGGATCCAGTGGCTTAAACTCACATCGAGTAAGTGTGCATGTGTGCCCAAGATCTCGAGAGGAGAATGGAGGAGAAGGCATTGCAGCATGGCCATCGCCCCCAGGGGGTGATTTCTCTCTTTCTGTCACTCTGTCTTTCTAGAGAGCGCACATGCCCTATAGCAAAACCCTCTCCCATCAAATCCCCCCAAAAATAAAAGCAATTTGCTCATTATTGATACTTTTAACCAGTACTTGAGGGTATTAGATAAGTATGAGCAATTTGAAGGGAATCTACATTGCTTCCGTAGCCTTTCTTTTAAACTAAGCCAAAGTTAAATTTTAGTGGTCTTTGCTTGATAATAACAGTTATGCTTGCCCCATTCCTTCCTGATCCTGTTCCTCTACTCCTCTATAATAAAATACCAGTAAGACCCCTTTTCAAACATTCTTTCATTTTTCTGTCATATATTTGTTAGGTCCTGATCTAGTCAGAGTACGCTATTAAGTGACTCCAATTAGTACTCTCTTCATTCCATTAGTAAGACCTATCCTTCCCTCTAGTTTTGTTGAAACTTTACGTAGTTATTAGATTAACAACCAAAAGGGCAGATGTCAGATCTCAAGAAAGGAAATTATTAGCTTACAAGGCTTCTGTCAGAGTTGTTGTCTTCATGATTATCAGACTAGTAGCTCTGCTATTATACCACCAGCCATTCTAGGTTACCAAGAGGGTTTAATGTTCTTTAGTGAATCTAATCGATGTCCATAACCCAAGTCTCAGAGTCCTCCTTTTTCACTATCTGGGCTATAACTTTGCATAAGAGACTTGCTGAGGTCATGAACTCAGCCCTTATTTTAGAGAGAGAGAGAAAAAGCAACCCCCCTTTTTTTAGTTCTGCTACTGAAAACATAAAGACTGTGATAGAGATAATTGATCAGCTCATAATTCTCAATAAGGTAACGCTTCATAACTTGGAAAAAATTATGATTCATATTAAGGAAAATAATGGTGCCAGACATGCTCTAGCAGGTATTGTAGAAATTAAGTTGGCTTAAAAGTGGTGGTATTCTGGATAGATCATTATGAAAGACCCAGTTACCTTAACCTCCTCCCTCCATTGTCTTTTTTATCTGATGTGACTTGAAAGTCACTACTTTCACTTTGTTGGGGCTCAGACCTTGTAAAGAGGCTCTGTGTAAGCTGTTCTCTATAAATATGTTAATGAAAGTAGTTGCATTTATGAAACAGGGCTTCCTGATGATAATGAGTATGACACGATTCCAGAATAGCAGAGTCTAAGTGGCAGCAATAAACCTTCAAAGAAAAGGGACACTGAATTACTGTAATACAAACACAGGATACTAGCCCCTAGGTAATTCTAAGAATCAGGCCTTATCCATTAAAGGAGAGTATGAATGTGCATGAGGAAAGCCACTATAACACAATGGCAAGTACATGTGGCAGAACCTCCTATCTCTCCCGGAAGCATTCTGTGGCCATTTACTCACTCTGCTGTTTCAGATGTTGTCTCTTTACTAGAACAGATCAACATGGCCTCTGGGACTTGGAATGCAGATTGATCTACAAATTCGTGTGAGTTTTTAATGCCTATTAGGAAGGACAATAAGATGTAGTCTGAATACACATGGAAAGGATAACTGTACATATTTTTAGACTTGGCTTAACATTATATTCTTAATTGGCCTTATTGCTTTCCAACTCCCAATTCTCCCCTTTTCTCATATTTTTCATTTCTATAGGACATTTTTTAATATATACTTTCACATGAATATTTATCTCTAATTTCTTCTAAGGAACTCAACTTATGACATGTTCCACTCTAGTTGGATCTTTTTAGAAAATGATTTAAGTCAATTTTGGAAGAAATAGGGTAATGATGAATAGGAAAAAATAGACAAGAACTAATAGTTTTTCTCATATCATGGAGCACTTATACTCACAACAAAGGTATTCATTACAGTTCTTTTCTTCCTTTTTTTTCCTTTTCTTTTTTTCTTTTATCTTTTTTCTTTTTTTAACTTGCTGTAGGGCATGTGTACTCACTGGGGGGCCCGTGTGTGTGTGTGTGTGTGTGTGGAGGGGGGGGGGGGGATCCCGAGATGGCTGCTCTGTAATCTTTTTTCCTCCATTTTCATCTCTGAATTGGGGGCATGCACACACATACACGCTGGCATGCTTTTCAAGCTGCCAGGTCCGGTATTCAAACTACACAGCCAACCATGTGGCATCCAGTTGCCTTAACCACCATACCACCAGCAGGCCCATTGCAGATCTTTTAATGATACAGTCATGTTTCGGCTCTTCTTTCACAATACAAATGATCTCCAAGATAGTTCCTGAGATCCAAGGAAATATTTCCTAGTGTATTCTACTTTACAGTTGAAGGAGACATTCTTTTTCTGCCTGTATTTCAACAAACACAATACCAAAATCACCTGTGAGTTATTTTAGGAAGCAACAGAACCCCCAAATTTAAACAAGAGGCCCCGATTGATTAATGAGTAACCTGATGGTATCTTTGGCCACCATAAGGCTCATCATATATCATTTGTCAATGCAAATATTAGCTCTCTGAGGATTAATTCTAATGTCAGCGATAAGAGACAATCTAGAGAGGAAAGAATTGTCAAGGGCATTCCT
>NW_006203640.1:177154-241417 GCF_000334495.1 Tupaia belangeri chinensis
AGCCACTTTTACTCTAACTGAGCACGACCTCAATGGTCCATGAGAAGTCAGCTGGGTGTCCCATGGACAACCTGAACACTGCCAGCAGAACCCTGAGCTAGGGCCCAGAACACAGGGGCCTTCCTTATATCATTTCCTTCTTCAGCATGGCCTTCACACACCCTCAGGGATACCCTATTTCTTCTATTTGACCTAACAGAGATATCGAAGAAAGATAAAAGACTATATATGTGGCTTTGCTAAGGAAAATTACTTGCCTTATTTAGAGATTATAATATAAGAGTAATTATACTGGGATTTTAACATGAAGTATCATTAAATTCAGAATCTTCTCCCTACCTCCTCTCAAAATAGTCTACATATGATAATGGGGATCAACTGAAATGATAAAGGAGGGCAGACGGTAAATGTGAGCATAAGGAAGAAGTTTTCCAGCTTCCTGGAAGTTTCAAAAGCACAATGTGGTTGCAGTTATTTTTATAAACCAAAGCAAGTTATAAAGATTAGGTATCATCGCACAGTATCTGAATGTATTCTCCATGTTTTATGAAGACTCTTGGGAGAATCTGAAGAATATATTTCAAAGGAGGAGGCATACTTATTTCTTTCTTTCCCTTTTACTTTATTAGCTTCTTAGGAACCTGCAGATCCAGCGGACAGACATTTTGTTCCCTATGCATAGCATTTGTGGAATACATTTCTACGAAATCAGACCTCAAGCTTGTATAAAAGCTTGTTGTTCCTTTTGTGACTTTATGATTTCTTTTTGGTTCAAAAGAAAAATGTGAAGATTCAACAGGATGGCAAAGGCACTAGTAAATCCATATTAAAGTTGTTCCATCCTTTTTCTCAAAAAGAATAATTTTCTCACGGAAAAGAAAATCCTAGTGTAGTTCCAGCCCTAATGGACAAATGAATTTGGGTCATACTTCATAGTTACTTGTGTTCAGAAAACAAAGTACTGGTAATTGGCTTGTGCATTTTTTTTTTCCTAGACAACAGTAATTCTAGTTTCCTATGAACTATTTATTTCTACTGTAAACTCAAAAGAGAGTTTTATGCTTTTGCCTGTTATTATAGTTTTGAGGTTAATAATCACCAGAGAAAAAGTGAAAAAATAAACCCCCAAAACTAACAAAATAAAACCTTTTATTGGTTGCTAATACAACTTTAGCTATTGCATTGATCTAACTAAATATTCATTCTGTTGGAATATAAAATAAAGCAACCTCTAATATTTAATCAAGGGGTATTAAAATATTTAGATTCTGTATCATGCAGTATTTATATTCAGACTTAGTTTAGTTTTTTCTTTTGTTACAAATCCCTTTGAATGGATTCTCTTATTTTATAACCTTGTATGGAAAATGACTACATCCGTCTATCAGAAGAGTCTGTGGAGGGCATGCTAATCAGTCGTGAGACACGGGTAGAGACAAGGCAAAGTGTGTTGCACCCAGCTGCCCTCTTCCCAAAGCAATACACTGTTTCTGCATGGAATAGAGCATCTGCCTCCACCACAAGATGAGTGAAAATATCCAAGCAAAAACTTATCTTTATTTTCCTTCAAGATTGCACAATTTATCTCCAATAACACACACATTCATCGTCACCAAAGCTCAGTGGGATAATTATGAGTATTTGCTGAATAGACCATGCAAAGCCATATGCTGTTGGTAGAAAGAATGTGGAAGAGATACTGACAACTGGCACAAATAATAAGATTGCAAACTCAGCCACTTACAGTTGAGCAGTATTTGAAAATCATAGAAGCAAAGAGAATGGCCTATGACTGTAAATAGAGTCCTAGATTTCCATGAGGTAGATGTAGTTTGATAGGAAAGAATAGGAACTAAAAGATTTCTGTCATGAGATATCACATTTTTAAAAAAGAAGTTGTTAGAATGAAGTATTAATGTAAGTTATATATACATATACACACACACACACAGATATATATATATACGTACATACACACATATAATACATATTATCATACCTCTTATAATCTATAATACTGAAGAATTTAAAAGAAAACAGGAGTCTGATGATATGGTAGAGAAAAAAAATGCACTAATGTTAAGAATAGCCCGTAAATCACTGCAAGGTAACATAGTAAAACATAATAATAAGCTTTTACATCTGCATTGAATTTTACAGTTTATAAAACAGTTTCTTATATAGGTTCTCATTTCATATTTTTCAACAACTGTTGTTAGATATTTTATCCCCATTTTATGGAAGAGAACATGGATTCAGTGTTCAAAGGATTTGTCCATGGCTACGAATATGTCCATGGCAACAACTGCGCAGGAATCACACCTTCTGATGTTTTTGTAGATTTGACAAATGAACGGTAGCTGAGATGAAGATAACAATAAAGCTAATCAGAATCACAGCACTAAATGCTATGCAAGTCAAAATTCTTTGAGGCACCAAGCTCAAAGAAAATTGAGGACACTTAAAAATGCTAAAGAGAAAAACACAAATTTTCTAGGCGTAATGTTGGGATTAATAGCCTAAAGAAGCTGATATAATGGAGAGAAACATCTAGAGCCTGAAGCAGTACCATTGTTAGGAGGCTTATTTTTTATGTTAATTCATTAAAATATTATGATTCTTAATTGCCTTTGATCTTTCCTAATTTTCAAGTAGTTCCAATTTCTTTCAGATTTTTAAACCAAATTGTTTAAAAATAAATTATAGAGTTTAAGGAAACTCGTTTAGCATTTGAGCCATTTATATTTTCTTTTTGTATAACTATTCCTCCTACTTCACTGCATTTATCACCACCTGACTTATTTATAATTATCCATTATCTGTTCCTTCAACCATGGTGAAAGCATCATGTAAGTAAGACATTTGTCTTGTTATTTTTCAATCTCTGTCTAGAGTTATGCCTGATATAATGTAAGTACATATAAAGTATTTCTTGAATTTATTAATAAGTGAATATATGACTGAATTGTGATTTCCCTTATCTCTTTTCACTGGCTCCTTCCTTTCCACCTCTTTTTCTGTGGAAACTCTGTAAGATTTAATAGTTCAATCTTTTCTCTTTAGATTTTCCTCCTCATTTTTCTTTGTTTGGAAAAGTTAATTTGTGATTAATTCTAATGCATTTTATCTTTAGTTTCTTTTTTATTCCACTGCCTACTCTTACTAAAAGTACATACGTCATGATAGAAAATTACTTACTACTTTCATTTACTTTAATCTGGTCTGACTATTCAATGCAACCTCTAACCCATTTCCATATCTCTATTAACAGAATGCCATTATAAGTAATTCATTCCAATGTTCGAGAATGGCTACTGGCCATGACTGCCTGTGGTTGAGAGAAGAGAACATGTCATGCCCTAGTCTCCTGCGAACACACACATCCTTAATATGTTGAGTCTGCTTTCCTGATAAATCAACCTAAGAATATATTATTTTATCAGAAGTAGAAAGGTACTGGCTAGTGGCAGACTCAGTCTGAATAGATCCCTTTCCTTTCAACCCTCAAAACTCTAACAGAAATATGTAGAGCTTGGGGTGACATTATTCACCTGATGAAGTGGCTTATCAGGACTTGGAATTTTAATTAACCTGTGACAATGTGAAGCTTGCAATATCAAATAGTGGTTCTTTGGTTCTTGAATGAAATAAAGTGCCAGCATGACCAAATCCGTGGGATTTCTTCAGATTTATTGAATAATATATTTGTCTTAGGGTTGTATTTTCTGGTAGCTTAGTATGTCTTGTCCTTTGTCAATGAAATACTTTAAACTTAAGAAAAATTGAAGAAAAAATAAAACAGAACAAAATGTTTTTAAAACTTTGCCAGAGAGTTGGCATAATAGTCACATCATTGGACTCCCACATTGGCTGACTGCACTTCAAGTCCTGGATCCAGTAGCTTAAAAAATGTTGCCAGAAGAGACCAGCAGTTGGCATAATGGTTATGTTGCTGGACTCCCATGTAGTCAACCATGGTTCGAGTCCCAGACCCTGTGGCTTAAACTCACACTGGGCGGGTGTGCATGCATGCCTAAGATCCCTAGAGGAGAATGGAGAAGAAGGGATTGCAGTGTGGCTATCCCCCCTGGGGGTGATTTCTCGCTTTATGTCTCTCTGTCTCTCTCTGTCTTTCTGGGGAGTGCACATGCCCTATAGCAAAATCCTCTCCAAATAAAAAAATTGCCAGAGTTTGTGTATGCTCACTGGAGAAAGAAAGGGAGGGTGAGAAAGCACTTCACCCGCATTTTAGATTTTGATCACTCATGCACACACACACACACACACACATACACACACACACAACGTGTTTTCTCAAGCTACCAAAGCTGCAGTCAGTTGTGTGAGATTCAGCTGATTTAATCAGTAGTCCATGGGCTTGGTCCCAAAAAAGCAAAAATTTTAACTTATTTGAATTTTATTGTATTACGTTCTCCAAGGGTATAAAACAAAACTTCTAGGTGTGGTAGGAAGGAAGGAAAGAAAGGAAGAAGGGAAGAAAAAAGAAAAATAAACAATAAAGTATCCAAAATGAATATATTTTTTAAAAAAGAGCAATTCAAAATCATCATGTTTGCATAGTCCCTGTAATCAAAGAACTTTCTCCACTGCTTATTGTGAATAATTTCAAATAAAAGGTGAAACATTTCTATTTCTCCTTCTGATATGTAAAGGTTGTACTTTTGATTTAAATCTTTTTAGGCATATAGGGGAATATTTTTATTAAAATAAGGTAATACATTATTGGACATGGAAAATTTAATATTCATTTTTTATAGGTATGTCTATTCACTGTCCCTAATCAATTAATTTTTTTCTTAATTATGTGTGTTTCATATACTTATTTGTTTTATGTTAAGCTAGTTGAAATCTGTTCAAGGTTCTACTATAAATAATGAACTTAACAATCATAATTTGTTTTCTAAGCCTTGAATTTATTGGTGACTCATAAATTGCTGCTCACTTCTTTTGAACCCTGCTTTATTCTAGCAATATGTTACACTCATCTATGAGTACATGAATTAATTTTTAAAAGACCTATCTATCTCATCAAGAAATACATTTCCAGTAAAATTTTATTTTTCATGTTTTAATCAATTGTGTACTATTAATAATTGTATAGTAATTCAATATAAGGAAACTTTGTTAACATTTAGAACTTTAGAGAAATTGAAAAATCAATTTCAATTTATATATATAATTTAGTTGAGGAGAATATGAGCCACTAAAATGTTCATGTGTAAAATGCAGTATAATAGGGCACGTATCTGTGCAGTAAATGTTACACAAACAGGGGAAAGAAGACACAAGGTTGACTAAATAGAAATCAAGGTTTCCTACTAACGTGTAATGAATTGACTGGGAATTTTTTTTTCTCTCTTTTCTCAGAAGGAGAGGATATACCAAAATGAATTTTCAAGGAGACTAATGGCTTTTCTACCCCTTAGAGGGATCTGCGATTTCCTGTTAACCTGAAGACTTCCAGATGACGTGCAGCTGGTATGCCAGGTGCTTTCCCAAAATGCTGACATTCAGTTCCAGATAGACAGGTGTGCAAATTATCCATGTAACTCTTCACCGTTAAGGAAGTTCTCAAATTGCCCCTATAAGAAAGGAGAAAAATTGAGAGTGTCCATTCACTAAAATACAGTTCCACACTGTATATCCAGGGGAGTGCTCTGTCCTCTCAAAGGGATAATATGAAGATAGGAGCCCATACTTTCTTATTTGCTGACCTTGTTTTCCCAAACAAAACCTACCATTAACTCACACTAAGTATTGTGGAACTTTGCACAGCAGGTGGGGCTACATGTGGAACTTTTTTCTTAGCCTGGGAAATAATAAAAGACGTTTGAATATTAAAATATAACGCTATTGGGACAAGAAGGTGGTGTAATGGTTATGTTGCTGGACTCCCACTTAGTCAACTGTGGTTCGAGTCCCAGACCTGGCAACTTAAAACTCACGCCAAGCACATGGGCGTGTGTGCCCAAGATCCCTAGAGGAGAATGGAAGAGAAGGGACTGTGGTGTGATCATCCCCCCAGGGAGTGATTTCTCACTTTCTGTCTTTCTTTCCCTCTCTGTTTCTCTGGTGAGTGCATGTGTTCTATAGCAAAAATTTCTCTTAAAAAAAAAGTAACACTACAATACAGTTTTATATAGATAATGGTAGATATGAATTCACTTAGATCCTATTGAATGCATTAAAAGAGTAAAGTAATAGTTTTATACTGAAATTTTAATATTGAAACGTACAGACTATGTATTTTCTTTCCATCTACAATTTTAGTTGAAAATTTCAGATATCATAGATTTAAAACTTAATGTTCTTTTTTGAAAGCTTATTTTATTCATGAAGAGAGCACATACATATTCACAAGAGTCAGAGAGAGAGAAAGCACCTTCAACAGGGTTTCTTCATGCCACAATGCCCTCTATCTTGTCAAGATCTTGGATTCATGTACATTTGCACATCAATTTTTCAAGGTGACCCAGGAATCTGAACCCATGGTTGGTAATGCAGCTTTCAACACTGCAGTTCACTTTGGCTGGACCGCTCAATATCCTCTTAGGAGGTATAAAAACTTAAGTAAAGCGTGATGACCAATAATCCAGGTATTAACTTTTTTTACATCTTTAAAATATAGAGTAGGGACAAGCAGATAGCGTAATGGTTACATCATTGGACTCCCACATGGCTGACTGCGGCTTGAGTCCTGGACTTAGCTGCTTGAAACTCACATTGGACTTAAGCCCTGAGAGAGTAGGAGAGAAGGAATTACGGCGTGGCCATCTCCCTGGGGGGTGATTTCTCACTTTCTGCCTCTCTGGCAAGCACACACACTCTATAACAAAAATCTCTCTCTCTCTCTCTGAAAAAAATTACATTTAATTATTGTACATCTTTACAGTGTACAGAACAGTTTTTCCAAGCATGAACGTATTTGGAATATGCAAGGCTAGAGACATAAATCTAAAAAGTTTATAAACGGTGCAGACAGCCAGAAGCGTGAAGAACTACATGTTCAATGAAACGATGAATTAGAACAAAACAGACACCGAAAAGAAGACTGTATGGTACTTTGACCAGCTCAGTTGGTATAAAGAGTATATCTTCTGTCAGAATTTATAGCCATAGGCTATCCTTCTTGTAGTTTTGGGGCTGAAATCATGCTATCATGTAATTCTCAAACCGCTAAGCTAAAGATATCACTGATAGGGTTTCCAGGTTGATGGTACTGTAGGCACCCAGCAAAACAAATTGAATACTCTCTGAAGGGACATACTTTAAAACTAGTCTCTTGTAAATCTCCACAGAAAATAGCTTTTCAATATGAGGAAGATGTAACCAACATCAAGACTCAACTCAACCAACTCAACTCAAAATTGAAAACACTGACATTAAAAAACAAATATACAATAAGTATTTTTAAGATGATTAAAGATAAAAAGAATATTGAAAACACATTGCAGAAACACATGATGTAAAATGCATATTTGAAAATTAATAAGGTATCCCTACTTGAACAGGGCAATATATTTATTGAAATTAGGAATGTAAAGAATGGATTAAAAAAAGATAATATATAAAAATATATATATAAAGGCATATTCCAGAATTTATGAAAAAGAGACAAAGGTGGAAAATACAAAACATGAGTTAAAAATATGAAAGAGACTGAATTAATATGCCTTTAATTGGAGTTTTAGAAACAAATGAGAATAGGTGCGAAGAGGCAATAATACTCAGGGATGATTCTAAGAATGTTTCAGATCTGACAAAAGACATGCGCTCTCAGATTCCAGAAGCCCTACATTTATCAAGCTAAAATTCAAGAAAAGAAGAAAGAAATTCTCATCTATAGTTATTATTGTAAAACTGTATAATACCAAAAGAGTTAAAAAGTTTTATAAGATTCTAGAGAGAAAAGACAGACAACATCCAAAGAAATATCTCTCAGGCTGACTGCTGACTTTTTAATAGTAAAGTTGAATACCAAAGAGTAGAAAAAGTAGAGCAAAATCTTCAAAATCTGAAGGAATTTAACAATTGGTAACTGTATAATCAACTAAACTATATTTCAGGAATGCAGTCTAAAATCTGAGAAAATGGACTACAAACAACCTAGCTAATGAAATATCTACGGTATGTACAGTATGAAGACATGGGAAAAGAGATTCTTCAATAAAAGAAAGGCTTGGATGTGAAAGAAAATGGTGAGCAAATAAAATAATATGCATGTGACATGCTTAAACAGATGATGGTTGACTAAAACAATAATCATTTCTGATGTTAAAAGAGGGTACTGTCTGGCCTCATAGCCTGGTGGTTAAGGGAAGCCCGATTCCACGTGGCTGATTGTCGTTTAAATCTCCACTCCAGAGACTTGAAAAACATGCCAGGTATGTGTATATGTATTTTCAAAATCCCAATGTGATAGAGAAGTGGAGGAGAAGGGATTACGATGCCACCAAACCCCATCAGGGGTAATTTCTCTCTATCTCTCTCTCTGTTGGTTTCACTCTGGCAAATGCATATGCTGTCTGGGAACTTATTAAAAAAAAGTAACAGGCTCAGCCACGGTGGGTGGTGCAGGCATAATGCCAGCGATGCATAGAAGGCTAGATTTGAATCCTGGATCAATCTAAACACACCATTATAGTGGTGTGAAACAGTGATCCTAGATAACTTAATTTACAGAAAGATCATGTCCTGGTGAGACCGTATCGAAAATACCTTTTTGTTGTTGGTGGTGGTGGTGGTGGTTTTTGTTTGTTTGTTTGTTTTTGCTTTTGTTTTTCAATTTCTCTCACTCTTTTTCTTATTAAAACAAAGCAGGGCTGGCCTCATGGCCTAGTAGTTAGGTAAAGCCAAATCCTACATAATCAACCTCAGTTCAAATCCTGGGAGTGTTTTCTCCTTTTCTCTGTCTTTCTGTCTCTCTTCAGTGAATGCGCATACCTCTCGCAAACAAATCTAACCAACCAAACAAACTAATAAACTTAAAAAAAATAACATAAAGGTTTCTCATAGGTTGGAGTCATAAAAAGACATTGAACAAAATCTGAGGGCCAATAATTGATTGGCGGCAATCTCAGGAAATACTGGTAGTAGTCTGTGGTTTAGAATCAAGATAGGTTAATTACTTAGTAACAGACTACATAGTTGACAAGAAAGTTTCTCGTCTATGCCAGCCATAAGACAATTCTCACTACAAATGCTTAATACTACTCTGTAGTTTTCAACCTATAATAACTAAGCCAACAACATCAGCTTCTCTTGGGAGCTAGCTTTAAATCAAATTATTCGACCCTATGAATCAGAAAATCCAAGATAGGGTCCAACAATATGTATTTTTAACCCACAAAAGCCCTGTTATTACTATATGCATAATTGTGGGAAATATAGACAATAAACGGGATCACAATTTTCTATTGAACATTTTTTTTTTCTGAGAGAGATTTTTACTGTAGGGTGTGTGTGCTCACCAGAGATACAGAGAGACAGAAGGTGAGACATCCCCCCCACCTCCGCCAGGAATGGCCACACTGCAACCCCTTCTTTATTCTCCTCTTGGGATTTTGGGCATGCATGCACACGTGCTTGGCAACGTGCCTGGCGTGAGTTTCAAGCTACCAGGTCTGGATTTAAACCACAGTCAACTACTTGGAAGTCTAACAATGTAACCATTACGCTATCTGCTGGTCCTGTTTATTTAAAATTTTTATCAGAGGAGTGCTGGAGAGAGACAGATGAGAAATAGGGTAAACGAAGAAGCACCTCTCATGGAGTTATGCCATAATCCCTTCTCCTCCATTTCACCAACCTTTTTATATTTTGGACACGAACGCACACATATCTATAATATATATAAATATATAATTTGAAGCTGAAATAAATGCTGAACTTCACATAAATATTCCTTAAATTACATTGTCTCCAAAAAAATCCCTGTAAATCTAATAACTCTGAGATATACTTAATAATTAGCTATAATTTTAATAGTATATCTATTTGTTCTTACCAAAAGCAACAAAACTTGGTTTGCCCTGGAATGTGTTAGTTAAGTGTTGTATGGAACCAGATCCCACACAGTTAACCCATGTAAGTTAAGATCCCAGCTGTGGTGGTTTGTAACACCTAACAGGTGTATATGTTTGTACCCAGGGTCATGACTAGTGGAGAAAGAGAGGAAAAAGAATTGTGGCAAGACCATACACCATCTGCTGGCCCCAGGATCATAATTTTTCATTTAAAATTTTAATCTAATGTACATGAAATTATATAATATATATGTGCTTCATATATATTGTATCAATTATATCATATTTTACACAAATATGATTTTATATAATTTATTAAAATATTAAGTATATAAATATATAATTTGAAGCTGAAATAAATGCTGAACTTCACATAAATATTCCTTAAATTACATTGTCTCCAAAAAAATCCCTGTAAATCTAATAACTCTGAGATATACTTAATAATTAGCTATAATTTTAATAGTATATCTATTTGTTCTTACCAAAAGCAACAAAACTTGGTTTGCCCTGGAATGTGTTAGTTAAGTGTTGTATGGAACCAGATCCCACACAGTTAACCCATGTAAGTTAAGATCCCAGCTGTGGTGGTTTGTAACACCTAACAGGTGTATATGTTTGTACCCAGGGTCATGACTAGTGGAGAAAGAGAGGAAAAAGAATTGTGGCAAGACCATAGCAATCACAGGATTGCTATGCTAACTCTAATGCACATAGCCCAGAAGAAGGAGCTTGAGCAATGGTTTAATTAGTGAATTCTACTCAACAAGGCATATGTTTATTAATGGGTTTCTACTCTAAGACAATGGGAAGTGCTTTCTCTCTCCTTTACTCACTCTTTCTCTCTCTCATGCACATATACTTTCTGTCCTTTAAAAATATGATGCTGTTAACAGTTTAATTTCTTCTTTTCCTTAGCTCCTGATTTTGTTACATTGTCTTTATATGGCTAATATTTATGGCATATTAATTTTTTTACACAGTTTTTAATTCTCACAGTCATTGGTCTTGGTTCTCTATTTCATGATTTTTTGCTTCGTCTAACATGCTCATATAATGGAGTCTCCTTAATGATATATTTATTTTTATAGCCCTGTTTTTGTCTAGTAGTTTTTTTGTTTTTGCTTTTTACTTTTGGTGGTGCTCTATTTTATATTGTAAAGCTACTGAGAATGACACTTCCTTCTTGAGGTGTTTGAAATAAAGCTTCTCATGTCATCCTTTCTTTACGTCATCATTTTAAGCAAAAAAGTACTGCTGTGGTAAAGACCTAAATCAACTCATCTAATTTTCCTTGTATGTACATGATTTGCTTTTTCTGCAACATGACTATCTGTACTGGAAAAACAGCTTTGCTGTAATAAATTTGGCAGGATGTTAGGAAAATAGGTGGAAAGTGAAAAGTTTTAAAAATCCATTGCCTGCCTCTTTTTATCAATTTAGCCTTTCCTGCTGTTCTGAAATTGGAACTTGTTTTGTTAGGTTCTCATTCAAGATGTGGTTAACATTATCCGGGGACTTGTTAGAAATGATGAATATCAGGCCCAATCTCTAACTGATTGAATCAGAATCTACATTTTAACAGGGTCTCCAGTTGATTCTTATGCACTTTAAAGTTTGAGAACTTGCCTAAATGCACTCTCATTTAATTGCCTCAGGAAATCCAGATGCAGCCAAGGTGGGCAAATCTTCAAAAGGCCTTTCTAAGAATAGCAATCACAGGATTGCTATGCTAACTATAGTGCACATAGCCCAGACCAAAAAACTTGAAATAGCAATGGTTTAATTAGTGAATTCTACTCATTAAGGTATACATTTATTAATGGGTTTCTACTTTAAGGTAATCTTATTACTTGATACAATTTTGGCTTCAAGCATGTGAAATGTTACTACCTTAATTTACTATTCCCTTAATTTATTGTAGTCACCATTCTATTTGGACCAATGGACAGATGCAGAGATAAAGGCAAATTAAAAATGATAGATATTCAAAAAGAAATTCTTTTTTTGATACAATTTTATGATTTTTGTACGTATAATGGACTTTTTAGTATTAGCTCTAGAATTTGCTAACTAAATTCTTTAGTACTAGTTCTAGAATTTTCTGAGCAAACTCAAAATGCTCCATGGAGTTCTGACAGAAAAATTATGATAGGTATTTATCATATCTATCCTGTCCTTCTGAAAACTTTAATCTATATTATGAAATGAAGAATGCTTACTTCTTAAATACGAGGTGATTTATGTAGATCAATGAGAGTATACTACACGCTTCTTGAGCTGTTTTTTGAATGTTATTTTTTTTGTGTGTGTGGGATTGTCTAGTAAAATTTTGTCTCTGAGATCTATCAAATTCCAGCCTTTGTAGGAAAATTGTCATACATGCAATTGGGCAATTAAATGAATTGAATGAATGGATTGTTTTGGTTAAGAGAAAAAAAATGTACTAAAAAAAATGAGAGTTCACTATATAAACAAATAACAGTTTATAACTCCAAATGTATTCTTGTCATGATTTTTACTTCTTCGAAAAGGTCAATGTTGTAGGGATTTATTTTTAAAATATTCAATGTAAGGATAATTGCCATTCTGAAGGCAGTAGGATGGTGAAAGTGGTAGTGTCAAGAGGCTATACTAGAGCCACACTGAAAAGAACTGGTTTTCACTTTACCTAAACATGCTGGATGAGCCAATGGGCACACACACCCATGATTCTGGCTGCAAAGACTAGAAGAGGACTACAGTGTGACAAAACCTCGTTGGAAGTCCCCTCTTTCTCATAAAACAAACAAACAAACAAAAACTGAAAAAATAGGCAAAGTAATTTAGATAATGGGAGGGGAAAGTCTTTACTTAAATGAAATTTATCTCACAGAGATAAATTATTATACTGAAAAATTAATCTTATTGAACATTTTCTAATAATTTCAATGTTTTAATATTAAATAAATCATATGATCTAAATATAAAAAGATTAAGCATGATAGCTAAGAATTGCTTATTTTTCACCTTACGCCAGTGAGTTAAATCATAAAAACCTTGAAAGAACTATTCTCTGTATATATGCATTTGTGTAATGGAATAGAAATGGTGGGTAAGATGGCTGGATCCTTCATGGCTGACTACACAGTTTGAGTTCTGGACCCAATGGCTTGAAAAACACACTAAATACATGTGCGGCCCAAAGTCCCAACAGGAAAATAAAAAAAAGGGAATTGGGATGTGACCATTCACCTGGGGGTGGTGGTGATTGTTTTTTAACTTTTCCTGTTTCTCTCTCTCGCTCTTTCTATCTCTTTGGTGAACACATGTACTCTCAAGTAAATTTATTTTTACAAAGAAAACATTTTAATATGTAGAATTATCAATTGAAAATCTTAGAAAATTATATCAAATACACTTGATCATTATAAATCCTTCAGGCAAATAATTACAGAAAAAAATTTAAGAAAAACCTATATTTTATTAAAAATGTATAATTATTATGATAAATATATTAAAACACACACAATTTTTATAAGAATAAAAATCATCAGAAAAAATATTGATCACCAGTAGGATATTATATTATATAGTTAAGTTCTATTATTAATTAAAATTAACAATGAAATTATATCCCTTTCAGTGATTCTAGTCTAAAAGCACCAAAATCAATAGGTATATACTATAAAATGTACATTTGAGTATAATAGTATATTGATTTTGAGAAGGAGTATATGGGGGTCTAAATTTAGCAGAACGTAACATTAAATGTTTATTTTTCTTTACTGATAAAACTTATCATACTAATCACAGAAGTTTTGATATACAAGGGATCTTATAAGGTTTATAGAAAATGCATATTAGGGGGAACCAGTAGTTAGCGTAATGGCTATGTCGCTGGATTCCCACGTAGTCGATTGTGGTTCACGTCCCGGACCCGGTGGCTTAAAACTCATGCCGGGCGCGTCTGCCTGTGTGCCCAAGATCCCGGGAGGAGAATGGAGGAGAAGGGATTGTGGCATGGCCATCCCCCCTGGGGGGTGATTTCTCACTTTCTGTATCTATGTCTCTCTCTGTCTGTCTGGCAAGCGCATGTGCCCTATAGCGAAAAACCTCTCCAAAAAAAAAAATGCATTTTAGAAAAAAAAAGCTATGCTTGCATTTAATATTATTTTAAGTTTATTTATTAGAGAGAGACAGAGAAAAAGAGACCCAGAGACAGCACTCCCAACAGGTCTTGGTGCCACAAGCCAGCCACAGCTTCAGCTAGCCCTAAATCATGGAAATATGAACATGTGACACATTCAGGAAGGTATCTGGACACAAATCCAGAACCCTCCATGTGGTTCAATCTCACAGAGTGTTGTGTCACTACTGTGCCACTGTTGGGTCCCTTTGAGGATTGATGATTTTCTTTCCTTTTTTTTTTTCTTTTTTGAGAGGTTTTTGCTATAGGGCACGTGTGCTCGCCAGACAGAGAGAGAGAGAGAGAGACAGAAAGTAAGAAATCACCCCCCAGGGGGGATGGTCACGCCGCAATCCCTTCTCCTCCATTCTCCTCTCAGGGTCTTGGGCACACACACACACACACCCGGTGTGAGTTTTAAGCCACTGGGTCCGGGACACGAACCGCGGTCGACTACGTGGGAGTCCAACGACAGTCATCACGCTAACTGCTGGTCCCATTTTCTTTCTATTTTTTAACAATATAAATTTGTAGTTTAATTTCCATTTTCTACACACTTTTTGAAGTCCCCATACATCTGACCTCCTAATTCTCATCACCTACCCAATAAGGAAATGTTTCAGTTTTGTTTCCCCAAATATATTTGTATTAAAAGTCTTAGAACTCTAATTTTTTTTTTTTTGAGAGGCTTTGGCTATAGGGCGCATGCGCTCCCCAGACAGACAGAGAGAGACAGAGACAGAAAGCAAGAAATCACCCCCAGGGGGGATGGCCACGCCACAATCCCTTCTCCTCCATTCTCCTCTCGGAATCTTGGGCACACACGCACATGTGCCCGGTGTGAGTTTAAGCCACCAGGTCCGGGACTCGAACCGCTGTCGACTATGTGGGAGTCCAGCAACATAGCCATTATGCTAATTGCTGGTCCCAGAACTGTAATTTTTTTCACATGCATTTCAAAGCCAGATCATCATAATTTTACATAGAATGTAAAAAATGGTCAAAAAGGTTTTTTGTATTTCAGAAGGATTGTATGCAGGACAATCATTTCTCTTAAAAAATGTAAAGCATGGTATCTATTAATCAGTAATAACTACTGAACTTTAGAAAATTAAATGAGGGGAAAACAGATTTAATTAAAATAAATTAAACATTTTATTAGAAAAAATTGAACAAACCGTGTATGCAAGTGGTATTGAAATTCAATCAAATTAATATTTCTTTAGACAGGTGCTAAGGTGAGTAAAGCATGTGGAAACTTGAATTAGATGGACATTAGATCAGGTTAATAATACAAGTGTGTATTATTTAAGCATCTTCTTAATTTAGCATAGAAATATCTATAATCTTTCAAATAGAGCACTGTTCACTTATTGACAGTATGTCAACCTCAAAGATTTTTTTTTTGTCCATAATTACTTTGGGGATGACTGACGGTCATTTAAATGGTCACATTTTAAATCCCTTAGTAAGCTTTGTAATTACTCCTGCTCTCTCAATGGTTGCATTTTTAAAACATATGGCAGTCACTTTACTTTTACAATGCTGTCATAAAACGATGTGTCTATGTCTAAAATGAAGTAATGAGGAGCAGATTTATTGTGTTTCAGTTAAGCTAGTGATTTTGTTTTAAAATTACTTGAACCTATCAGGTAATTTCTAAATTGCTTTAGACACACATTCGGGCAAATGGCATGACAGGGAACTATCTTTTATTTTTAAGTTAAAATAATGCAAATGACAGGTTGAATGTTAGAGGAGAGACTTCCAATGGCCATTACCATTTTGTAGTTCCACTATAATTTACTGTCATTCAATTGAGCCACTGGATCCAGATCTTTTGAATGAATGCTAAGGCTATCTTATTATATGGTTCCAAATAAAGTGACAGCCTATCATTTCTCTCAATAAATTGTACGCCATAATGACTGACAAGCAGGTTAAAATAAAGACAGGAACAGAAATATCTAATAAACAAGCACTATTACTAATGAGTATAATTGTGTAGTTTTCAGGGCACCAGTGACCCAAGAACTAGAAGAACAGACATAGAAGCTTGGTGAGTATGAAGTTTATCATAACAGCTGTCATTTTGTTATTGCATCTGGAGGCATAAGCCAATTTTTTCAATGACAATATCTCTATGTAATATGGAATGTTGTATAATAAAGATAATAAATTGCTCTGTTGTCTTTGTATCGCCAGGTCACTTAGTAAGAAATAAAACCAGAGAAGCCTAAGTAAAGAAAAGAAATCATATTGTTCTAAAGGTCAGTATAGTCTCCTTCATTCTCTTTTAAAATTGCTCATATAAAAATAAAGTTGATTTGTATTACAGTCATAAACTTCCTTTAAAGACGAGATTAAGGCTATGCTGAGGCTGCTTGTTTGAGCATATTTGATGCCTTGCTTACTATACAGATATTTTATTTCATGATTAAATTCACATTTTACCATCATTACCTATGGTGTTTTTTCCCTCTAAAGATAACTTTAAAAACACCAGAAAAATAAAAAAGTCACTACACTATTTTTATCATAACCTCCTCAAAGTGTTCTGTGTTATTAACCATTTATAGAAATAATTTTCAAGTCCAAATATTACTCATTTCAAATTTTAAAATAGACTACATTAAATCATATGAATACATGTCTTGCATGCAGCATTTATGTGGTGGACTGGAAAAGATTAAAAATTTATTTTCAGTGATTATAAGTAAGACAAATGAGCTTAATACACACTAAATATAATGTCCTTGTAGCACTTATAATAATTCTTCAGTAATTTAAGTTGTTCAATGCCTGCCTTTGTCATTAAATTATCAGTTTTGTAATTTTGTTTGTTAATTTTTCTATAAATGAAGGAGACAGAGAGATAAAGAGCAGTAGAACAAGTAACAGAGACACCCTTGACAGTATTAACACCTCAACCTTACCACTAACCTCAGACAGCCCGAATTATAGGCATACACACATTTGAGTACCCAGAATGCATGAGGATATCTTGGGATGCAAACCTAGGGCTTTCTCACATGGCCTCAGTATGAGAGTATTGTGTTGTCATTGTGCTACCGTGCCTGACCTAGATTATCAGTTTTATGAGTGTAAAATTGTGTTTGTTCACAATACACTCATCATATGACATTGTATGTCAAGAAGTTGTTAATATATCCTCAATTAAGTTTATTAAATTAACTAATAAAAAACTTTGATTAAATGAAGACTCATTATGAATACATCAAACATTAAGTTCTCAGATCATTCATTTATTTCCAAGAAACAATATTATAATATGGTTGTTAATTTGGAATATTTGGAAATTATACAGGGTCAAATAATTGTTTAGAATTCATAGAATATACTCATATAAGCTTTAATAAGAAATATTAGACAGTATGAGAAAGCACATGCAAATATGTAAAAGTCAAAAACTTGCTTACAGCACACTGGGTCCTTCACTTGAGAGGTACTTCACCTCTGGGTGATAAACCCCCAAGATATATATCTTACCATTAATAGATGGATTTCACTTGAAGAGAAAAGTTTCATTTCCCTTATTAATAACATTTATAAGACCTCGAAACTATGCCTCTTACTGAGAAATTTCAGATTTATTTAGTGAGAAAAGTTTCATGGGCCAGCATGTGATCTACCTTTCTTAAAATAAATCATTTGGATATTATATTCATTGATTCCATAAGTATCAAGAAGATACTGTCAATTTTTCTTTGGTTAGTTTTACATGGAACATGGACTGTGTTGGGCGTTTTTACTCTAACCTATATCATATACTTTTCTATCCCACTCTTGTAGATTTGGTCACACTGGAACTACCAATTATTACACTATTCTGTGGCCTTTGCACTTACTGTTGCCTCTAGCTGGGACATTCTTCCTCTGCATAGTTGTCTAACTTAATCCGTCATTTTTGCAGGGCTCTGCTGGAGAGAGTCTCCCTGACCACCTGGTCTGAAATAGCATAATGCTATCATTCCTTTTCTCCTTACTCTGCGTCTTTTTTTCAGTGATACATTTTGGGAAAGGTTCCATGACCAACCACTGATTTAGTGATTTGCTATATGGTTTCTCACTGATCAGAAGTAGTTATTTTCAAAGTCACAATTTATTACATAAAAAAAGGCTATCCAACAGGATCAACAATAGAAAAGTGAATCAAGTGGAGTCAGGAGGATATCAAGAGGTCTTCCAAAAGGTTCCCATTCAGGGGTGCAAAAGACACATGTATTCTTCTAGCAGGGATAGCAACAACATGTATCACGTGTTTCTGTTCAGGAAGTCAGCTCCATTCTTAGGCTCCAGACCTTCTATAGAAGGCCGCTCACATAGGCACATACTGCCTGTGTGATAGTCACAATTCCTGAAACTCAAAGGAAAGCAGGTGTCTAGCATCTATCTAATCATTTCCACAATCTAGCTAGTCAAGTTGGTACAGTGTAGTTCAGTGCCATATGTATAGGAAGTGGCCTTACCAGTTAGTACCATAGGGGATTTCACAAAGGCTACACTCACAGGGCCAGTCACACAAACCAGCGCTCCTGAAGACATGAAAGTGCTGCACAACATTGGTGGATCAGCAGCATTAAATCTTTCCTGCACAGTTTATTATCATTTTATCTATAGCACATGTACTGATTATCGGGTATCAGCCTATATTTTCCACTAGACTGTAAAATTCATGAGGGCAGAAATCATCTCTTTTTGTTTGTTTGTTTGATGCCGTAACTCTAATGCCTAGTGTGGCAACTGATACAGAAGAGTCACTCCTAAACATTTGTTAAACTCGAAAAAAGGGATGAAGGCATATTGACCTATGTCTTGTAAAACTAAACTACTAATAGTGAAAAACAGAAAAGGGGAAAAATGCTTGCAGAAGGCTATGTTGGGAGTGAAATGTTATAGGTATGAGAATGAGATATGAGTACTTGTTCCTTGATCTATTCCAAAATGTAGAATGAGAATTCAATGCCAGAAAGTACTGTAGAGTGGATGACAATAGTGAAGTGGTAGGAGATGTAGGGTGATGATAAGAAGAAAGCAAAGTTGTTCACCATAGTTTTTGAAATGGGAAATGGGCTTTATTTGTGAACTAAATTTATGTGTGACATAGGGAAGCCAGGTAGGCATGTTGGGGAGCTAAAGGACTTACTGTGAAAGACTGAATCTTTGTAGAAAACCTCATGAAAAGAAAGATGGCTTTTTGTTCTGAGTTCTGTAACTCTGATTTTACCACATTCTGGAGCAGACTAACAGACTTTGCAACGCCTGTTCAGATTATAGGGCCTTTGCTTGTGGTCTGTTCCATCCTCCATAGTATCTATGTGTATGATAACTATTATTAGGAATGTATGAGGCATCAGAAAGCATAAAGTATATTTTTCATAATTTGAGATAATGAGCAATTAAAAATTTTACATGGCTATGTCTTTGCAAATTTCAAGTACCAATGTTAACAGCAGGAAGACTTTTATTTATCTGTGTGGATTCTTCCAAAAGTTATTAAAGAACAAAACAAAAACCCTATAAACCAGTGACAAAAGTGCTTATTAAAGGTGATAAAAACAAAAATCATTTGCTATTTTAAAAACATCTCTAATCTTTAAACACAGTGAAGTAGAACAAATGAACTTTCAGCCTTTCTTTGGGAAGAATAAGTGGTCAATGATGAGCAAAGGGTTACATAAAATTTTTCAGTATGAAAGGAAAGAATGTTAGTCTCTAGTCATTCTCAAACATTCATTCCTCTGCACTCTACTCATAGACATCCTGTTTTATTCCCTTGGACACAGGCACGATTTAAAGTCTTTTCCTTAAAATGTAGTCCAGAGTCTAGGAATACACAAAGAGTATATAAATTCCTCAAATTAACAAAATTTAAACCTCCCTTTACCCTATCCAATGTTGTATATTTTATAAAGACTATGAAGTTTAGAGTGTATGGTGGGTATTTTATTGTTCGAGGATGTCTCTTAAATGTTAATCTGAATGAAAGTGCTGATTTAGAAACACAAAAAGGTGTAATGCATGTTTTACCATACTCATTAATTTTTGTATACCAGAAGGGTCAGGTCTGGTCAGTTTGGGAATAAAATGTGGTTAATAACTAGCCTTACTAAACACAATTATTTCATACTATTTATTTGCTCCTGGAATAAAGAGTAATATTCTAGGGAAGAAGTCATCTTGCAGATGACATGGAAAACCCAACTATGCTTGATTGTGATCATTAGTAACATTATCAGGCTTCTCATGAGATAAAGGTTTGTTTTCTGGCCTAATTCTAATGAGGATAATTAAATTCTGTGTACCTAAAATCTCTCTGTGATTTCAAATTGGAGAAGTCATTTATTTTTTATTAGGAACTTCTGTTCTAGGCTCTGAAACTTTCCCTGTCATTCAATCCAGAGATAATAACTGCATTTCTTTGGTAGGGAAAAAAAAAAAGGAAAGTATTATGTTACCTAGTAAAATTCTTTCATAGGAGATTTTTATCATAAATTCGCATCTTTTTGTTGTTGTTGTTGTTTTTGGAGAGATTTTTACTATAGGACATGTGTGCTTCCTGGAGAGAAAGAGAAAGACACAGAAACAGAAAGTGAAAAATTACCTCCCTCCCAGGGGGTATGGCCACACCACAGTCCCTTCTCTTTCATTCTCTTCCTGTGATTTTGGGAATGCATTCACACGCACTTGGCATGAGCTTTTAAGCAACCAGGTCTAGGACTCGAACTGTGGTCGACTACGTTGGAGTCCAGTGACATAACCATTACGCCATCTGCAGGTCCCATAAATTTGCATCATTAATATGGATATCTGATTCTATTTTCTAAAGTCATATAATTGAAAAATATGTATTTATTGCATCTTGAGGAAATAAAAATCAGTTGGAGTAACAACATGGTAAATATTTTACAACTGTCATATATATTTAATACAACTAGAATACATTATATGAAAAATCACATAAAATAAGGACTCAAAGTTTAATATGCTAATCTATTTTATGACATTATTCCTTTCTATAGAAGTGCTTAATCTCTGATTCTCAATTGTGTGACATCACTATTGAGCATCCAGTTTTCAACAGTGTGCACCCACATTTTCTTCCTTTATTCAAATTTAGTTGATTTTAAAATACAAGTTTCTCCTCCCAGTAATCCTCTTGCCCATTTCTATTTATACTAGCATCGATCGTTCTCTGCATAATTAAAGAAGATGAGCAGGAGGAATAGTCTGGAAAGGCTGTTTCTACCTTACATGAGCATAAGCAGTTCTGGTTACTTCAGTGACTTGTCTGACTTCACCTTCCCATTTGCTTTCTGCCACTATCTAGTTGTGATGCTTTTCTGATAAAAAAAAAAAAAATCTTAGTATTATTAGGAATCTGCACTTATGTCTGTAAACAGTCTAGTGTTGCTCAATTAACTGACCAGGTGTGCTCATTAGGGTGACTGACAAGCTTTGGCAGCAACCCAAACAACGGAACAAGCTTGCTTGCTTCCCCGTATTTACCTTATTGTTCAACAGGTGCATTGGGTGAGCCGCTGACATGCTGAACTGAAAGTTGAAGGAAATACTGTAGGCTATCCAGGTGTAGACTACCAAAATGGTGAGAAGTTTGGTTATTTATATAAAAGCAATTAAATGCAAGCTTTGAGATGACATTTATTCTTCTCCCCAAGTGTGTCACATCTCCCCCATGTGATGCAAATCTGATGAAGTCACCATGGCTTCGAATAGCCCTAAGTTCTTAATTCCACCAATATATGTGTTGTCTAGTTTTTATTCTATTTTGCTTTGAGTTTTAATTTCGTCTAAATCATAGGTTAAAGGTAACATTTAAAAGCAGTTTTGTTATGTTTTTGAATTTCCAACAAGGTTAATGAAGTTCAACACTTCAGTTGACTCTGAAAATGAAGGGAAAAAAAGATGATTATTGTCATTTCATTTTGAACCACTGCATCCAGACAGGCAAAATCATCATAATATTCATGTTCTATAAATAAACGCATGGTAATTATACCAAGTTCCTTTATTTTTAAAAGTTCTAATAGATTTTTATTTAGTGCCTACTGCCAAGGAAAAATAGTCTTGAAAGTAAAATAAACCACAGCATAGGATGCATGTTCTGAAAAAAATATATATCCAGAATAATTGTCCTCTTCTACTTTTATTCTAATCATTTTTCTGGGAATATTTACTTTTCCTATATTTATTGTAAAATGATATTTGCACTTAACTAGATTTTAAAAGAATAAAGAAATTAATGTACACATAAGAGTGGCTTTTTCTCAGGCTTTCCCAACTCTTATGAACAATTTCATTAACAGTCAGATTCAGAAGGTTATTCATTAAAACTAGCCATAACATGCCACATTCAAAATCTTTATATTTGGATTTGTGTAGTGCAAATCTTGGGATAAAAGAAATCACAAAGACGATCAGTCATTTCACTTGCTCTTGTTATCAACTGAGTGAGAGATCTAACTATCATGATTTTTTCACTAAGGCATAGGAGATAGATGTATTCCTTCTATCATGAGTCTGGTTCTTACTCATCTAGAGATCAATAAAATATTAGAACTTTCATGATGGGTCCCTGACAACAATTGCAAATGAGCCAGATTTAGGAGTAAAACTAGAAAGTAATTTTTTTTTACAAGTTCTATCCAAGATGGTGCCAAATGAACTCATACTTTGTATTGTTTTGACTGATATGAGATAGGAGAATGAGACAAATTGTGAAAGATTTTTGAAATCAAAACAGAATCATTGAAAAAAATGAAAAAATTATTTGCTGCTACTGATGTGGATAGTAATGTCTTTGTCTTGACTGATATGCAAGGTAATCATGCTGGAAAAAAATGTTATATACTGTAAAGATATATGTGATTAAATGTAATCTAAAATAATAATAAATAGTAACTCTAAATAAAAACAACAAAAACAAAGACAGAATCATGTAAGTCAAGTATGAATAAACTAATAAAGGAAGGAGATGTTGTTTTCTTATACTAATATACCTGATAATAAGAACTGTTACTTAGAGGACTCTACTCAAACCATAACCTGACTTCTTCAAGGAAATCTGCCCAGAGACTGTCCAAACTTAGACTGATGTCACTCTTGTTATTTATCCTGGTAGCCAGGGATCATTGTCCTAAAATGACTGGTATAATCCCCTCTTCACCTCCTCTCTTGCATGTGATTTGGCCTTTAAATCCTTCTGAAAATGTTAAGACTTCTTTGGGCGTGTTTGGAATTATACGTGTCTGTGTTGTAATACTGACTATAGTTCTTCATGTTTTTGACTTAGAGTAATCCTCTTAATATTGTACAGAATTGGCTTTTTTTTAAAAATTATTTTTGGCTGGAACCATGGAGGGCACTCAAGAGAAGAAAAAGAAGGCTTCTGCTGCAGCAGAAACCAAGAAAAAGGTTCCTGCTGTGCCAGAACTCTTAAGAAAAAGCGAAAGAATTTTGTGGAACAAAAGATAAGTACCTGAGAAAGAAGTTTGCTCAAAAGGTGCTTTGAAAGGCAAGGAGGAAGCTTATCTATGAAGAAGCTAAGCACTACCATAAGGAATATAGACAGATGTACAGAACTGAGATTCACATGGTCAGGATGGCAAGAAAAGCTGGCAACTTCTATTAGGTACCTGCAGAACCTAAATTGGCATTTGTCATCAGGATTAGAGGTATCAGTGGAGTGAGCCCAAAGGTTCAAAAGGTATTGCAGCTTCATCATTTTCTCCAGATCTTCAATGGCACCTTTGTTAAGCTCAACAAGGCCTCAATTAACATTTTCAGAACCATGTAATTCATGGGTGTACCTGAATCATATATATCATGGGGGTACCCAAACCTGATGTCAGTAAATGAACTGATCTACTTGTGTGGTTATGGCATTCAAATTATCATCTCCACGAGGAAGAATAAAGAAAAAGACCATCCTTTTGGTAGAAGATAGAGATGTTGGCAACAGGGAAGATCAGATCAACAGACTTATTAGAAGGATGAACTAAGGTATCCACCATGATTATTTTTGTAGTCTGATCAGTAAATAAGCAGAGTGGCTGTTTTCAGACTGCAAATTGCACACACACACACACACACACACACACACACACACACAAATTACAGAATTGGTTTATTTTATGTTGACAGAATCCAAAGGGCTACACTAATTACCTGGTTTTTAAAGAAAACTGTAATTAGTTTTTGTTGTGAATTTTCGCCACTGGGTCCAGGGCTTGAACCTTGGTCAACTACATGGGAATTTAGTGACATAGCCATTAAGCTAACTGCTGGTCCCAGGTTTTGAGTAATTTTGAATGCACTCTGAGTTTTTAGCTTAGAAGATATTTTTCAGATAAAAATTGGTGGATCAAGTTTCTTCATTTGACCTGGTAGATTAGGACAGAGCTAGCCATAGGCTGGTGTTTATTGGATACAAAATATTTTAGACTATTCTTTCTACTTTTATTTATTTTTGAAATTTATGTAATAAACATTAAAAAAAATCTTCTACTGTGGTGGTTTCCAACTGGTGGTCTACAGGCTAGATCTGATTCAGTCAAACAACCTTCTAGTCCATAGTCCAATATTCTTATAGGTGTTCCCAAAGGTGTTCCCAAACCAGTTTGATAGTTGCGTGAAAGGGTTAAAAAGTAAATGCAATGGAGACTATAAAGAAGATATTTGGATACTGAAATACAAAAGAGAAAAAAAATTCTTCTTTCTTACCATCGAAGATTTACACTTAAGACATGTGAACGTTTGTATCATTTACTCATTCAGGATTTGTGATTATTGAAGTATTTTATTCCTGAACATAAATGCTACTCTTGCTATGCTCCAGTCAAAATCTAATCAGCTACTCTGATTATAGTGATATACTCACACATATATACACATGACATATACACATACCTTACTGCATATTAAAGTATATTTTCAGTTTCAAGAAATTGTAAATCAAGTATATAAAAGTGAAACGAGAAGAAAGAAATACATCAACATTGCAGCAAACAGAAGTAAGGAGGAAAAATGAGTTAGGGATGTCATTATATATCATTCATGTTTAAAAGAACTTTCGTAGCATGAATATTCAATTTACAAAGCCTTGTTATAAATCAGCCATCATCGGTGAGAGATTTATCTTGCTTGCGTGTGTGCTATCATAACTCATTGCTTTATGGAGAAAAAAACATACAGTAAATTGCTAAATTCATTAAAAGCTTATATATTACTGTCTACAAAAAGACCAACTGATGGAAAACTGCTAAACCATATAATATTCAATCCTATATTTCTATAGAAATACTATAATGAGCCTTTATTGTAAAAGGTACTCAGATATAATTATAAGAGATAAAAGAATGCCATGTTAGTTAATAGTTTGTTATGGTTCGAAGCAAAGGATTTGGGAGGAATAACAACCAAAAAATGTTTTCCAAAATTTGGTACTAGAAGTTTTTACCCCTTCCAGGCTGAAGGACTTTTGCCACCAAGGAGTTATATACTACACAGGGAATTTCAGTGCTGCCACTTATTCCCAAGTCTACAAATCTTACAAACAGATTAGGTCTAGCAGTGTATTTTAGGTCTTGTCCTCTGGACTTTTGGGTTTAAGAAAACCCATTAATATCTTGGTATAGAAGGAGAGTGAAACAACTACAGGGCAGATTTCTTCATATTCATTCAAAGAAATAAATATAATGCCAGCCACAAAAACTTCCTCTATAATTTACATAGTACTAATGGCATTTATATGTAGATATTGAAACGCTTTTTGAATGTCATCTATATCTCTGAATATTGTATATATATAGGGTTTTTTTTTTTCCTGTAGGGCATATGTACTTGCCAGAGAGAGAGAAATAAAGTGATAAATTACCCCCCAGGGGAATGGCCACATAACAATCCCTTTGTCTCCATTTCCCTCTCAAGATTTTAGTCATGCCTGTGCACGTGCAGGTATGATTTTCACGTCACTGGGTTTGGGACTCAAATCATGGTGTTGGCCATGTGGGATCCATTCAACTTAACGTCTATGCCACCCTCTGGCCCCATATGAATGAATATACATACACACGCACACACACACACACACATATGTATATATATATATATATAATTTGACCAGAGAGAGACAGAAAGTGTCTGACAAGGTCTGGGACTCAAACCATAGTCGGTTATGTCCAGTGCCTTAACCACCATGCCACCATACCACCCCGCTGGTCCTCTTAATATATATTTTTAAAAATTTATTTCACAAGTTAGTTTCCTTTTCTAAACTATTAAAGAAAATATTTGAAATAGACTGAAACTGAAATGTAAATTATGGTTTTTAAAATGTTTACTTGGAATTAGATCACTAATATATGTGTGCTCTGATCACCTTTGCCTCTACTGAAATATTAGAATGAGGAAGACATAACTGAACATGCATCTTTCAGGATTAAATTAATGAAAACAAAATATGGCTTTATAATGTAGCAAAGATTATAAATTGTTCAGTTATTCTTTTGGGTAATATGGGCAACATTTCCTTAGTAAGAGGTGTACATACCTGTTACCTACATTCTGTTAGAATAATTGGGAAGCAATTAACTTTCAGTTTGATGTAATTTTCTTTCTTTCCTTTTTTTCCCCCCAACTTTGGGGCAATTAAACTAAAAACAAATGATATAAAGGATAACAAGGAGCTGAAGTTAATTATTGTGCTTTCTTTCTCCTGTGTAAGTTTAGGACTCAACTTTTCCTTTCTCTACTTAGCACTAGAAACAGGGGAGAGGGCTTAGACTTTCCAAATATAGGAACATCATTTTGATATTTTATAATGGCTGAGAGGGTAAGACAGCCTGAGGAGTGCAGAGGATGAGAGCATGAAACATGTTCTGCTACGTTTGATCTCAGAGGTTGAAAGTTGAGTGTATAGGAATACGTAAGGCTAAGCCAGAAGATCAAAGCTGGATTGTTTTTCCTAGAAGTTCCATCTTCCTTCTTCAATCACATCAGTGCTCACACTTTGCAGATAGTATCATTATCAAAATCATTAAATAAAAACTAGTACTTAAATCTTCATGCCAATTTCTTGTGAGCTTTTTCTATGAAGAGAGTAGTTCAGTGTTTCCCTGCCTAAACTAATGGCAAGTCCCTGGAACATCTTCAGTGGGTATCGGGATAATTAAATATATTTACAGTTGCCAGCTTATCTAGAAACACAGTAAGTTTAATTCTCCTGACTTCCTCCTCTGTCTTTAGAAAAAAGCATGGACAACTGCAATGGGCCAAAGATAAGAATAATTTTATGTGACTTGTCTTCATATTTCAAGTTGTTGGAGAAGTCATGACCTATTTTTCCTAAGTTTTTCTACGCAAAAATGCATCATGACTTTTCTGACAACCCAATATTATCTGTTACTTTTTTTCCTACAATCTTACCAAATATAATGATTACATTATTTTTGCCCTGTTTTGCATGGAAGATGATGTTTTGAAAATATATTATTTTTCCAAATGTTGGGCTAAAAATATCATCAACAGTAACTTTGCTAGGCCCTTACAGCACTGAACTTTAACTGCCACTTATCATGGTTAAAAAGGCCTGAGAAGACCCTCGTGTCTCTGAATATCTGGGAACAGGGTGGATTTGGCCGTGGTTATTTGGATCACCTCTTATTCCTTTAGTCCTAAAAAATCTCTCCTACCCTTAAGTTTTATTAATCAGAACATCCTTTGATGACTCAGAAAAAAAAAATCTCTATCATCAGCCTATAAATTTACTACTTTACTGGCCCATGCATTGGATATTCACAATTTTCTAACTCTTGTGTTTGAGAATCTTAAAGGTCCATTTATTATAACAAATTATTTCCCATCCTCATATATAATGATACGTCTTCAAAATAATAATATATCTTCCAGTTAGAAAATCCCCTCATATTAAAGTGTAGGGCTCCAAACTGCCATCTGACTTTATATCCCTAGAATTATCTCCTTATCCTCTATAGACCTGAGAAAACAGTGTTTGTTTTTTTTTTTAAATTTTATTGCAAAGTTGTTTGTTGTGAGTCGTTCTGGACCAGAAAACAGAGATGTGTAGAAATACATACAAATTATGTGCAGATAAAGATAAAAATAAACTTTTAAAATATTTATTTATATATATATGTATGTGTATGTGTATATGTATATAAGACAGAAAGCAAGAAACCACCACCCAGGGGAGATGGCCAAACCACAATCTCCCTTCTCTTTCATTCTCTTCTTGGGATTTTGGGCATGCACGCTCATGCACCTGTGTGAGTTTCAAGACTCTGGGTCTCGGACTAAAACTGCGATTGGTCATGTGGGAGTCCAGTGACATAACCATTATTCCATCTAGTGGTCCTTTTTTCATATAACCCTTTATGTGACTTTTTCCCCCCTTCACCATAGGGCCTGTGCACTCACCAGAGAAGGAAAGTGAGATATAGCTGCCAGGAGGGATGGCCATGTTTGATCGCTTTGCCTCAATTCTCCTCTCAAGATTTTGTGCACACCCGCATGCATGTCTGGCATGATTTTCAAGCCACCAAGTTGGGAACTCAAACTGTGACTGGCCATGTGGGGGTCCAGCACTTTAACTATCATGATACCTGATAGTCCATGTGTGGCCATTTATAATATCACTTCCATTTCACATATTTCTGTCTGGTCGTCTGATTGGATTAAGTCAGCAAAACCAAGATAGTTACGCATGCTCTCTTATGAGCTTACTATGGATTGTCAACTACTCAAGGGCACGATCAATGGCTGTCTTGTGTTTGTATTTTCATTGCCTAGCACCATGTTGGGCACATGTCAAGCCTTAAATGTGAATTAACTTATTGGCCTTAGGAATAAATTAATGAATGAGTTACAAGAAATGAGTTGGCTGCTTTTTCAGATGGGTATCCTTGAAACAGATGACTTCAGAGGTTGTGACATCTGTGATAAAATGGATAAATGACAATTGCCATGTATTACTATTTCAGTGAATTACTTTTAAGATACATATATTTTATGTTTCATATCAAGGATACTTTTCTAATAAATTCAGTGTTATTTCCAAGGGCTCTGATACACTCCTGGGATAAGAAGAAAGGAGAGGTGTTTAAGGTCCAGTGAGGAAAGCCCCATAGTGTGTCCTATGTGGTCATCTTGTGTTCTGGTGGCTCACTGAAAGAGCACCAAGAATCCCTGTGAAGGCAATAGGCTCCTGGAATAGAAAATCCATTCACTTCTGCAAACTAATAGCAGAACAGTGACTCAGAGTGACAGCTGACAGCAGGAGAGAGGAGGAGAGAAGGAAAAGAAGAAAGTCCCAGACTGTGGGTTTTAGCAATATTCTTGAATCCCAGGTTTATATATCATTAGCTAAAACCTTGCCTTCTGTTCCACAAGGCAAACCAAGGAAGATGATAGTACCACTTTTTTTTTTTTTTTTTTGAGAGGATTTTGCTATAGGGCACGTGCGCTCACCAGAAAGACAGAGAGAGAAAGAGAGACAGAAAGTGAGAAATCAACCCCGGTGGGGATGGCCACGCTGCAATCCCTTCTCCTCCATTCTCCTCTCGGGATCTTGGGCACGCATGTACACACACCTGGTGTGAGTTTAAACCATGGGTCTGGGACTCGATCCATGGTCGACTACGTGGGAGTTCAGTGACATAGCCATTATGCCAACTGCTGGTACTACCATTCTAAAATACATAAAATGCTCCTGCTGATAAGCTACATTTTATTTTCTTATTTTCAAGGTGACTTTCACAGCAAAATCGATACACTTATATGAGTTAATCCTAAAATTCTCATGCTCCTGATTTACTTTATTTAGCTTGGTTACTTTTCCTCTTTACTGTGGGTTGAATTGTATACCCCAAAAGATGTTAAAGTATTAATGTCTAATAGTAAAGTATGTGACTTAATTTGGAGATGGAGTCTTTAAAGAGGTAATCAAGTTACTATGACACCATTAATCTGGGCCCTAATTCAATGTAACTAATATCCTTATAAAAAGAGGAAATTTGGGGACCAGCAGGTGGCATAGTGGTTACATTACTGGACTCCCACATAGTAAACCATGGTACAATTCCCATGCATAGCAGCTTAAAACTCACATTAGGCACATGTGTGTTGTGTGCCCAAAATCCTGGAAGAGAATGGAGGAAAAGGGAGTGCAACATGGCCATCCACTCTAGGGGGTGATTCCTTGCTTTCTGTCTCTCTGGTGAGTACATGTGACCTATATCAAAAATCTCAGTTAAAAAAGGGGGGGAGTACATGCTGCAATGAAAATAGTTGTGCAAGTGCTTTTCTGACTGAGTGCTCTCCTGTCCTTTGGGTAAATACCTGGGAGTGGAATTGCTGGATCATATGGTAGTTATTTGAAGGTCTTTGAGGAACCTCCAAATTGTTCTCCACAGTGGCTGGGCCAATTTACATTCCCACCATTCCCAGTGTAGGAGTGTTCCCCTTTCACCCCATCCCCTCCAGCACTTTATCAATATATATATATTTTTTAATCTTCGCCATTCTGACTGGGCTTAGGTGGTATCTCACTGTGGTTTTGATCTGCATCTTCCTTACAATGAGGAATGTTGAACATTTTTTCATATGCTTTTTGGCAATTCGTATGTCTTCTTTAGAGAATTGTTTATTCAGCTCATTTTCCCATCTTTTAATTGGGTTAGTCATTTTCTTCTGGGTAAGCTGCTTGAGTTTCCTACGTATTCTGGTTAGCAGTCCCTGAGGCACAGTTAACAAAAATTCTCTCCTATTCCAAGGGTTGTCAATTCACACTAATTACAGTGTCCTTTGCTGTGCAGAAACTCCTTAATCTGATGTAATCCACTTGTCTACTTGGGGGATTATTGCCTGTACTTTGCGGGGGGGAAAAAATTAAGAAGTCTTTGCCTACCCCAATGTCTCCCAGAGTTTCCTCAGTGTTTTCCACCAGTAGTTTTAGGTCTTAGGTTTAGATCTTTGTTCCACTTTAAGTTGATTTTTGCTAGTGGTGACAGATAGGGGTTCATATTCATCTTTCTGTGGTGAATACCCAGATTTTCCAGCACCATTTACTAAAGAGGTTTTCCTTTTCCCACTGGATAGACTGATACCTTTTGTTAAAGATGAGTTGGTTGTATGTTTTGGGTTTATTTCTGAAGTTTCTACTCTTTTCCATTGGCTCTTATGTCTATTTTTATGCCAATACCATGCAGTTTTGTTTATCACAGCTTTGTAATATAGTTTGGGGTCAGGAAGTGAGATGCCACCTACTCCAGTCTTCTTGCTCAGGATGGCTTTAGAAAAATGGGGCCTTTTATGGTTCCAGACAAATTCTATGATTGTCTTTTCTAGATCTGTGAAGAATGTCTCATGAAATTTTATAGGGATTACATTAAACATGTAGATATTAAGTGCTACTTTCTATAGTAAATCTTCTATGACATTTCTACAAATTATGGATCTATGTTGTCTTCTTGGTCACTATGCTTATATGTAGCTTACAGCAGGTACTCAGTAATTAAAAATTAAATTATTTATTCATTAAAAATAATTCTTGAGCTATTTTCATTTTTTTTGAGAATACTATATGAGAAATACTAAAGACCATTAAACATCTAAACATCTGGATAATCAGTATCCCAGAAGATGAAGAGACTAATAAGGACATTGATAATTTATTCCATGAATCCTGGAAGAAAACTTTCCAAACCTAGAGAGACATTCAAAGATCCAGATCCAAGAAATACAAAAGATCACAAATAGAATCAACCCAAAAAGATCTTCTCCAAGGTATATTATAGCCAGAATGACCAAAACCACAGACAAAGACAAATACTAAAATTGGCAAGAGGTAAGCATGAAGTTACTTACAAAGGATATCCTGTCAGGCTAACAGCAGACTTCTCATCGGAAATGATGTGCGCAAGGAAAGAATATAGTCAAAGTGTTGAAAGAAAAACAATTTCAACCAAGAATACTATATCCACCAGGATTATCTTTCATATGGGAAAAAAAGATACAAACATTCTTGGATAAACAAAATTGGAAGGAATTTATCAACTCCAGATTGATCATATGTTAAGCCACAAATCAAACCTTTACAGATAGAGGCATAGAAACATATCCAGCATCTTCTCTGACCATGATGGAATTAAACTCAAGATTAAATAAAATGGCCAACTTGATAGTAGGGACAACTGTGGAGTTGACTGATATTTTCCAGAATTTAAATGGGAAGATCAGACCACAATAGAAGAGAGATTAATTATATGAGACTGAACTGGTGAAATAGAATTTTATGACTTGCGACTAAAACATTTCTTCTATGCTGCTTTTTCCAGATTTAAGAATTTGTTACTTCTCTTGAGACGTTGATAGGTTCATGTACCTACTATTTGAATAGAGAGAGAAATACCTACTTAAGGACCACAGTAAGCTATATAACCTCAGCTAGGTGCTACTTTATAGTATGTTCATTCTACTCATGGAGTTTCATACTTTAAATCAGACATGCGTTCACAGATGTGTATATATCAACTGAACTTTCAATTGAAAACATTTTGATTAAGATATTTTGTGAATCAACAAAATATGGGGAAAAAAAGGAATATAAAAAAACTATAGATACCAGAGACAAGGTGAGAGGAGGGTGGGAAATGGGAGAGGGTGAGAAATAAGGAATAATACAAAATTTTTTATATGTATTTATATCAAGAAATAGAAAATTATTGATGATAACATGTATGATTAAGCCACTATACATTGCATTTTGGATGGGAAATTCCATTTTGTATGCTGTGATGATTTTCAGTGAATAAAAGTGAAATAAAATTTAAAAAATTCTTGAGATGCTGGTAGTCCTTGCATGTTAAGGGTTATTCTTAACAACCATTTCAATAAGTTAAGGACGACTGTGTAACATGAAATTCAATGTATACTTCAATTAAAGTATCACACTAACAGCTATTTCTCACTATCTATAATAGGACTAAGTAGAGAAATAACTGTTTTGCTATCATTCAGCATTAAACCACATTTTAGTGAATTTTCTGTTCATGGGATTGGTTCCAAAGCTCACTTTAAAATATTTTGTGGAAGTAAATAATAAATTATGGCAAATATGTTGCCTGAAAAGCAGAAGTGAAGCTACTGGGACTAGCAGATGGTGTAGCGGTTCAAAAGCTACTGGGACTAGCAGATGGTGTAGCGGTTATGTTGCTGGACTCTCATGTAGCCAACCATGGTTTGAGTCCTGGACTTGGTGGCTTGAAACTCACACCAGGTGCATGTACATGTATGCCCAAAACCTTGAGAAGTAATGGAGGATAAGGGATTGCAGTATAACTATCACAACACCTCCCCAGGGGTAATTTCTTGCTTTCTGTCTCTCTGTCTCTCTGACAAGTGCATGCACCCTATAGCAAAAATTATTCAAAAAAAGTGGTTATTATTGATGTTTCATGATAACATATAAACTATAATAGGATTTCTGGACATCTTATTTGGGAATTAAATCTTGAAGTGGTAGGTTTATCAATAATTACTAAGTAATAGTTTGGCCCCCCAAAATTGGAAAATAAAAATAGTCTTATACCATTAAACCATATCAGGACTTACATTTGCTCAAGACTGTCTAATTTTTCTTGGGAAGGACTGAGGAACAGAAAGCCAGGGACAATCAATGGGAATTTCAGAGCTGCAAGGTGAGTCCTTTGAATTCAAAGCACTTGTTCTTTTCATTTTTCTCCCAAAGTTTTTTCTTTCTTTTTACTTCTCCCAAAAGTGAGAGACAGAGACATAGAGACAGCCACCTCTAGCTTCATTAACCATAGATAGGCTTGCATTCAGCATGCTCAGGGAGATCTTTGAGCCAGAACCTTTTGCATGTGGGTCAGACGCCTCACAGTGTCGCGTTATTGCTGGACCAATGACCAGCACCCAAGTTTGCTTTTTTTTTGGAGAGGTTTTTCACTATAGGGCACGTGCGCTCGCCAGACAGACAGAGAGACAGAAAGCGAGAAATCACCCCCCAGGGGGGATGGCCATGCCGCAATCCCTTTTCCTCCATTCTCCTCTCAGGATCTTGGGCACGCACACACACGCGCCCGGCGTGAGTTTTAAGCCGCTGGGTCCGGGACGCGAACCGCAGTCGACTATGTGGGATCCAGCAACATAGCCATTACGCTAACTGCTGGTCCCAAGCACCAAGGTTTTAAAGTTATTTCCTTCTGAGAGTCAAATGTCCCTCTATATACCCTTTTAATATACAGAAATCTAGTATCCTTAATCTTCTAGCACATGAGGCAAACAAGTTATCTTCTTTAGTTGATATTAGAAAGCAATTTTATTTCCCAGGGACTAAAAAGCAATCATTCATTGCCAGTATGTCTTGACTACTTCCACTTCTCTCCGTCTCTAGCTGCCACCATGATCTATAATGTGATTTTTCACCTGGATTCCTATATTAAACTTACACTTTTGGTCTAGCTGCTCCCACTGTTGTCTCCACTGTACACTTAGCCTTCCAATCCCATTTAGTTTTCATGCTGTAGCCAGTGTTCTTTCTGGAGTCCAAATCTGATCATGCATATGTTCTACTACGATCTTCCCCTTATTTTCAAAATAGTAACTGAATTCCTTAACCTGACTCTCAAAGTTTACCTTACAAAAATCAAACCAGTCACAAGGTTGTCTGGATTTTTCAAAGCATTATGCTCAATCTTGCTTCCTCAGCATCTAGGCAAGTTTTATATACCAGAAGTACTTTTTGTCACCTAGCTGCTTCCTGTGCCATCTTCAGCTAGTAAGCTGCCATTTATTTTTGTCTGTTTCCATCTTAAATGTCATATCTCAAAAAGGCTTTTCTAAGTCTTTGGAAAATTGAGATAGTTCAATTATATTTTCTTTCATAGCATTTATTACTCTCAATCATAATCACAAGAATCATCATTTTATTGATGTAATCATTTTGAATCTGTTACCTCCAGTAGCTGTTATCTCTCTGAGAATAAGCCTTGGGAATATTTTATTCATTTATATACTTTTAGTACTTGCATGTATCAGACTGGATAAGTGTATATTGAATCAACAAATAAAAAAAGAAAAACAACATGAATTAATTGATGGTTTTCATATTAACATTATTCTAAACTACTCTTCTGGAAGGCCTACCAGTCTTAGGATAATTGCATTAAGATCCCAGATATATGTGTTAAAATACAGATTACCAAGCCAGATCCTTGTTAATCTACTGATTTTGAGTCTCTGGGAACAGATCCCACATCAAAGAAATCATTCTATGTGCTGCTTAGTGTGTGAAATCAATCAGCCAAACAATATTCCAGCAGTCACAACGTGTGAAACTTGCAGAAGCTCCAAATTCAATCTCTTCTCAAAGAGTAATTAAGTGTAAAATTATCCATGTAGTCTCTGTAAATGCATAAAAAATTACTAGGCTAGGTTTACACAATATAAAAGTGAAGAAAGTATAACTGCTATTTTTGAGACCACAAACAGCTGTATTAGATGGACTTTTAATCAGACAATTATGATACATTGAAATATATGTTGCTTCACAGAGATATAATGTTTAGTCCTGATTAGAATATATAGGGTAGGAGGGTCAGCCCATATGTGGGGTATGCAGTTAAGGTGCTGGACTCTCACACTGCCAGCTGTGGTTCAAGTCCTGGACCTGGCAGTTTGCTTTCTCACTTTCTCTCTCTCTCTCTCTCTTTGGTGATCATGAGCCCTGTAGCAAACTGAAAAAAAAAAAGTTAAGTTAATTAAATAAATTCTTAAAAAAATAAAGAATGTATGGGACAGGGCCAGTTGATGACATGGTGGTTAAAGCAACTAGATCCCACATTGTCAAATGTGAGGTTGGAGATACAGACCTAGAAGCTTGAAAAACACATGAGGTACATGCTCATACATGACCAGAATCCTCAAAGGAGAAATGGAGGAGAAGAGATTGAGAGCAGTGAGAAAGCACCACATCCCCCATGGTTGCTTTCTCACTGCACCCACACTTCCCCACCCCATCTCTCTCTGGTGAGTGTACATATCTTCCAGCAAATAGAATAAAAAGTATGGCGTAAACTGGGAGTGTTAGTCTCCCAACTTCAAGACAACTTGAAGTGTCTTAATGGAGGAGTAGGGATAGAGGAAGATGTCCAGGAAGATAAAATAGTCCAAAGTTATGGAATCATGGAAGAGAATGGCTGCCTCAGGAAGTAGAAAAATCAGAATGTTTGAGTTTAGTTTGTAAAGGGCCTTTTAAGTCAAACCAAAAAGAATTTAGACATAAACATTTTAATTAATATAGTAATATTTATGAATACAAAAATATTCCCTTTTAAATCTTTGTGATGAACAAATAGAATTAGCTGATTTTAGAAACTTATTTTATGTCAACTTTGAGACAAGTTATCATCTAAGTATAAAAAATATGCTTGTGAACAAGAATTTTTTTAGTGATACCCACAGGAAATCAAATCCTACAATCTTTTAAATTCTTTATGTGAAACATCATGTTAGAATTATTTTTCTTTTTTCTTTTCTTTTCTTTCCTTTTTTTTTTTTTAGGTTTTTGCCACAGGGTACATGTGCTGACCAGAGAGACAGAGAGAAAAAGTGAAAAATCACCTCCTAAAGGAAATAACCATACCACAGTCCCTTCTCCAGGCTCCTCTCCACAGGTGCCTGGCATGATTTTCAAGCTGCTGGGCCCAGGTCTTGAAATGCAAGTCAGCCACATGGGAGTCCAGTGCCTTAAGCACTATTAACCACCACACCATCTGTTTGTCCCACATCATTTTAGAATTTCTACTGCTATTTAAAGACATCTATATAGAATCATGCCTTGTATTCTTTTTTTTTCTTTTTTTTTTTCGGAGAGATTTTTGCTATAGGCCGCGTGCACTCGCCAGACAGACAGAGAGAGACATAGAGACAGAAAGCAAGAAATCACCCCCCAGAGGGGATGGTCACGCCGCAATCCCTTCTCCTCCATTCTCCTCTCGGGATCTTGGGCACGCACACACACGCGTCCGGCATGAGTTTTAAGTCACCGGTTCCGGGACACAAACCGCGGTTGGGGCAAACCGCGGTTGGGGCAAACCGCGGTTGACTACATGGGAGTCCAGCCACATAGCCATTACACTAACTGCTGGTTCCCATGCCTTGTATTCTTCAAAATTATATTTTGTATATGAATTGCTTTCTAGCTAATAGAAAATGAACATTTGGAAAACATTTACTTAGTAATGTATCACACCAGTGACTGTACAGTGTGTGGGAGGGAGGGGCTCAGAAAAAGAAATGATCAGACACAGGAATGTAAGGTTATTTGTTGAAAATAATACATATGATAATATATTTGACTTGATTGATGTTGCATTGCATGCACACTTTTGTACACTGTAGTTTTTTATTTTTTGGAGAGGTTTTTGCTATAGGTGTGCTGGCCAGAAAGACAGAGAAACAGGGAGATAGAAAGAGAGAAATCACCCCCCCAGGGGGGGTGGCCACACTGCAATCCCTTCTCCTCCATTCTCCTCTGGGGATATTGGGCACAAACGCACACATGCCTGGCGTGAGTTTAAGCCACCAGGTCTGGGACTTGAACCATGGTCAACTACATGGGAGTCCAGTGACAAAGCCATTACAACAACTGCTGGTCCCATACACTGTAAAATTGGACAACAATTAAATGTAAATTAAAAATCATAATGACAATTTTTAAAAATAAATGTATCAAGATTGTCAACTAGAAGAGGCTCTATAAACAACAGAATGAGTATCCTCTAAATTGAAAGTTCTCACTTTTAAATCCTAGCCACAATTTAAAACACTTAGAAAGCTTTTGAATTAATTGATAGTAGTCATTCAGGATGCAGTCTTGGCTTGTGTATTTTTGTTTGTTTGTTTGTTGTTGTTGTTGATGTATTTTACTTTACAATGGTTGAAAGCTATGTGCATACAAAGAAACTGCACTGTGAATTCCGATACAACCATTCTGGTTTTCACTTTTAGTATAATTTTCGATAAATTGTGAGATATTGAACACTTGATCATAAATAGGTTTTGTGTTACATGATTTCTCTTAACCGTAGTGTAATGCCAGTGTTTTGAATATGGTTAGGGAAGATAGGCTGAGTGATGATGTTCAGTCGATTGGTGTACTAAATGCACTTTTTATCTATGCTATTTCCACCTTAGGATGAGTTTATTAGGACATAATCCCCATCATAAGTCAAGCATCTGTGTATCTTGTGTTGATTTAGAGCTTTCTTATTAGTTTAAGAGACTAACAATAAACAATAATCTGCTAACATTGGGGAGAGATAAAGATATCATAAAGGAAATCTATACTAATATTTTCTCAAATCTAAAGCTTGCTCTGTAAGCATACTCCTTGTACATTCTCGGCAAGCTTCTTTTAGCTGACTAAAGAAAATGCTTAAGGCTCCTCCAATATAATATTTGAATTTACAGTTCTTATCATCTGGAAAGGAGTATTTTTGATTATTTTAAGGGCTATAAAGAAAATGATTTTGTATATGATATTTTGCAATGCCTCAGCTCTTGCCACATTACACTAATTGTTGGGTTAACCTCCAACATTTGTCTTTTTCTTTTTCTGTTTATGTGCCAATATCAGTATTTAGTTTAACAGTGAAAAATTAAAGAGGAACACTGAATGGATTCATTTCTGTAAGGACCATGACGTTCAAGCTCACCACATATCAGAGTGTTAGTCATTCTGCCTTGTTATAAGTGAGCAGATTTCTGTGTTCTGGATTAATACTCACTACTGAAGAACAGAGTATAGAGAAGCATTGCTACTGACCTGACCCATCTTCTAAAGCAATTAAAACTTACATCTAATCCTTTGAGCTTTGTACCCTTACAAAATTGTAAGCAGTTTTCCTATCTCTGACAGCATTTGGGCAATTTAATTAGACCATTTAAAAAACACAATTCTAATGACAGGCATGTATTTCCTGGTGTAGAAAGTATGGAATGAGTGGAGAAATGTATTTAAATTCTAAGTGACAATAAGGAGTTGTATAACTTTACATTTTGTATCTTGATTTTCCTCTTCTGCCCAATGAAAATAACTTTTGCCTTAATTCAGAGAATTACAGTGCAAATACAGGACTCTACATAGATATACTGTAATATTAAATACTATGCTACCTTGGCTCCAATTCACTTGACACCCATTCATTCAGGAAACATTTTTTGAGGCTATACAAGGTGGATATATTGTGATGATTAAAATCTTGCCTTTAAAGTCAAACCTTGCTAGCTATTCCAAGTATTAGGACGTTTTAATATTATCTTTCTTTCTCCGATTTCAGTTGTCTTACTAGAAGAGTAGGAAAGTAGAAAGGATATGTAATGTGTACTTCAATAGTTGTTGGGAAATTATTTATTTATTTATTGCTATAGGGCACATAGTCTTGCTGGAGAAGACAACAGAGAGAGAGAGAGAAAGAGAAAGTGGCCATCCCCATGGTGGATGGCCACACTGCAATCTCTTCTCCCCCGTTGTTCTCTTGGGATGTTGGGCACATACGCACATTCACCCAGTGTGATTTTCAAGTCACCCCGTCTGGAACTTGAACTATACAGTCTGCTATGTAGAGTCCAGCCACCTCCATTACCTCCACCAGCTGGTCCCTGTTGGAAAAATTTAATTGGATAACATATGTTAAAGACTTAGCTAAGTATAGGATATTTGGTGGGAAGTGAGTAATGACAGGATAGGTAAGTGCGCAGACAAGAACATGGCAGGCCTGATCTTTAGAAGGGCTGGTCTTTGACTCACTTCAAGAAACTTGGCTTTGAAATGTTCTCTATACTGTTGAAGTCACTGTACCACCTTGACTAGAATGTATAAATAATGCGATTTATGGTGAACACCTGCTTTCATTCTGGAAATCTTGAATTTTGGTAGTTGCACCTATGTGACCAACCTCCAATCAAATCTGTGATTCTGACTCGAAAGAGCTTTCTTGTGTAGAAATAGTGTACATTTCACTTGTGGAGGAAGGATAGCATAAGAAGCCTGTGTTGAGATTCCTGCAGGCTTGCTTGGCCAGCTGTCTTTTCCCCCTGGTTGCATATCCTTTCTCTGCACTAATCTACAGCATGAGTGAAACAGTCTCCAAGTTCCCTAACTCCTTCTGACAAATCACCAAATATGTGTGTGCTCTTGGACCCCCGTAATCTCAGCAGTGACAATGGTGGAATGTGCTACAACAGCCTTCACTCACTATAACTGGACAGACGTGTTGTGTGGAGAAAAGGAAGAGAGGGAGATGAGGACCCTGAAGCTCTAATGCCTGAGTATCTATGGGACCACCCATACACGAACTAGCATCTGGACTGTGATCTCTTATGAGAGGTGAAACTCATCAGAGGAATTTAATGATAAGTATGATCCCAGAAGAGCTGGTTTAGTGGATCCTCTGATTTCTTTTTAGCCAGCTAAGGAATAAAGTTTAAAAAAAAATGGGACCAGCAGATGGCATAATGGTTAGGTCACTGGACTCCCACGTAGTTGACCGTGGTTTGAGTCCTGGACCCAGAAGCTTAAAGCTCATGCTGGGCTGTATTCCTGCACGCCCAGAGTCCCAAGATGAGAATGGAGGAAAAGGGACTGTAGTGTGGCCATCCCCCCTGTAGGATGATTTATCACTTTCTGTCTCTCTGTCTCTATGGTGAGCACACATTCCCTATAGCAAAAATCTCTCTAAAAACAAACAAAAAACAGAAAGGGACTAGAAGTTTCTAAGGTTGTATGTGCTCTTGAAGGTAGAAAACCAGAAGTTTCTAAGGTTGTATGTGCTCTTAAAAGTAGAAAAAAGAAACTCACATTTTCTCAATTCCTACAATGCCTCTGTATTTATCAAAATCAAACAGTATTAATTTGTAGCACAAAACTGATAAATAAATGCATATTTAATCCCAGCAGCAACCAATAAGAAAATAACTCAAAAAAATTGGAAAAATTAGCAAAAGAGTTAAACTGATACACTAAATATCTTTTTGAACCTGTCCATATATACATGCAGACTTTCTGGAAGATATAACTAAACATTACTGTTATAAGAGTTTGGAATGATGAAAATATTATATAACTGAATTATATGAATAAAGACACTAGAAATGGAGAATTAAACAATAATATATGGACAATATAAAAACAAATCATTTTGGGACCAGCGGGTGATGTGGTGGTTAAGGCGCTGGACACTCCCACACGGCCAATCACGGTTTGAGTCCCAGACCTGGTGGTTTGCTTTCTCACTTTCTCTCTGTTTCTGTCTCTCTCTGGTCAAATTAAAAATCAATGAATGAGGGAACCAGCAGTTAGCGTAATGGTTGTGTTGCTGGACTCCCACGTAGTCAACTGCGGTTTGCGTCCCAGACCCAGTGGCTTAAAACTCATGCTGGGTGCGTGTGCGTGCGTGCCCAAGATCCTGAGAGGAGAATGGAGGAGAAGGGATTGCGGCGTGACCATCCCCCCCTGGGGGGTGATTTCTCGCTTTCTGTCTCTAATGTCTCTCTCTGTCTGCCTGGTGAGCGCACGTGCCCTATAGCGAAAATCTCTCCAAAAAAAAAAAAAGGAAAAAAAAATCAATGAATGAATAAAGTAAAATAAATAATTATTTAGAAATAATCATTTCATCAGCGCTTTTCACAGAATCCACATTGATAATGTATATAAATTTTATAACTATTCATAACATATAGTTGAATAATGAATACTGAATCTATTATTTTAAAATAATATTGTAAATGAATTATTAAAAGAAGATTTAATAAGGAATTTTTTTGCAGATGAGGACTGTCAAAGGCCATCAGATCACTGATATTTGTCCTAAAATCAATTCATCCCATTCCATTACTTTTTCCAGAAAAAAAATATACAACACCTGTTTAGCAACAAAGAGCCCCCTTAAAATGTGTGTATATCTCATTTATTTTTAAATAGTTAATAGTTCTACAAAGTTAATATTTCAGCAGCAAAATTCTTCTTATCCTAGGCTGTATGCCAAATGGTTAATGATTTGCAAACAAACACCTTCACTAGTTTTTTAAAAAAACTGCTTATCAGATGATCCTGAACAATTTTTCTTATTTAAAATAATAAAGCCTTAATATGCTTGTTTTACAAAATCATATTTTATGAATTAGATAGAAGTAATCTGTTCATATTTATACCAAACAAATGCTAAACCCTTTCTTCAACTTTTCAGCCCTCGTTAATAAATGACATTAATCTTGAATCCATCAAATTCCCTGCAAAAATACATAGTATTTTTCATCTTTAAGACTTTTAAAGAACATTAATTAAAATGTAAGTTGTCCTTTTGAGCTCTACCTGTACGAGCATTCATGACTGGAGCTTCGCGAGGCGAGATAATAGGGGTCAGTATGAGAGGAGCAGTTTGTGTGAAGATATACTGTGTCTCAGACTCATAATGAAACACCATTCAGAATGTGACAGTCTCTTCCCTTACAAATCATGCAATTTCCAGTGTCATCCTTCAGGTAGATGACACTGCTCAGCTGGATTATCACTCATGCAGCTTCCTGCCAGAAAAAGATTGGTTCTTGAGAGCTGTAAAGTTCAAGAGGCTGAACAAAATATAAAGGAGGAAAAGAGAAGGGGAAAGTTGTAGAGTGTGTGTGAAGCCCTCTCAGGTTTTGTTGCGGTCAGGGAGGGGGAAGCTCCACATTTCCCTGGGACTGAGCAGAAAGAGGACTACTCTGGTGATCACTAGAAAATGTACTCATGGGCAGGAGTGCTTCTCAGCTAGAGTGTGATTATCAATTTTTTAGCTTGCTTAGTCATAATTTTTAGTTTTTAAAATTAAAAAAGATTATTTAGTTATATTTATATCAAATAGGCTAAAAGCATGTATATATGAAATCTTAAGAAACTGCTAAGATTTCAGAAAACAAGCTAGAGGGCCAGCCCTTTGGCCCAGCAGTTAAGTGAGCTGGATCCTATGTGGACAGTCATGGTTTGAATCCTGGTCTCCATGGCTTCTATTAGTTGTTATTTTTACTTTATTGGATTCCTCATATCTAATGCAGTATTTCTCATTTTCTGCCTGGCTTATTTAACTTACCACAGAGACTTCTAGATTTCCTTCTGTCTTAAAGTGCATAATATTGAAATTATTTGTCAAGGAATTGAAAAATAATCGTTTTAAGAAAGCCTAGTGAGCTGCAATCAAACATAGAGAAGTTGACAGCCAGAAAACCGATGTCTGGAGCTGCAGGGCATGGGCACTGCTCTTTTGGTGGTATGCTAGAACTGGGCTTTTGTAGATCAGCTGTGGAAGGTGGGTCTGAAGGGTAAGCATGTGCAGAGCTACCTCTAGACAGGCACACAGGGTACAACAGTGGCTCTGAGTCCAACCACAGGCTCACTGGCTATGGCAATGGCTGCTTTATCCAAGGTGTGGGTGCTCACTAAGTAGCTGCAGAACCATAATACAGATCACTAGTATGTGCAGGGCAACCATGGTTCCAAGGCTCAAGGTAAAACTAGCATATAGAAGCATTGGCTCTGGTGACCAATGTGTGGGGACCTACCCTGCAGTCACAGATCTTGGATCTGCAGTGTAAATGTGCATGGGAAGCCCCAGCTCCAGGTGGAAGTGGTGGAAGCCCCAGTCTCTGGGTAGTAAAGCAGAGGATTTCTTGGGGGTAGGGAGTGCTATATAAAATCTTTGTCTCAAAGGGTCTTTGGAGGTAGTGGCCACTAGTTACCTTAGTCATGAAAATGGTGGTTATGGGGCCAGCAGTTAGCGTAATGGCTATGTCGCTGGACTCCCACGTAGTCAACCGCGGTTCGAGTCCCGGACCCGGTGGCTTAAACTCACGCCGGGCGCGTGTGCATGCGTGCCCAAGATCCCAAGAGGAGAATGGAGAAGAAAGGATTGCGGTGTGGCCATCCCCCCTGGGGGGTGATTTCCTGCTTTCTGTCTCTCTGTCTCTCTCTGTCTGTCTGGCAAGCACACGCGCCCTATAGCTTAAAAACTCTCAAAAAAAAAAAAAAAAAAAAAAAAGAAAAGAAAAGAAAAGAAAATGGCGGTCATCTGTATTGTAGTCACTAGAGATTTATGTGGCACTCACTGTATGGTTGACACTGACAGCCTCACCCCTTCTTGTTCCCAGCTATCTCTTTGCAATCCTTTTCATGCAGTTATTCTCAATAGTTTGTTCCACTGTGTTCTTCCAAGTTCTTCATTGGACCCTTGAGCACTCCCAAAGCTAATTTTGTTTGTGGATAGCTATCTAGTTGTTGTTTTCTGTGGAGACATTAAGGCTGGTATTTCCTACTCGCCAACTTTCTGACATTACTCTGTAAGATACTCTTGAAGGTAAGAAAGAGAAATTTATATTTTCTGGGTGGCTACAATGATTCTATATTTACAAAAACTATATTATTATTAATCTTAAGTAGAATTCTAATGAATAAATATCAAATTGCAATGCCTGCAGCAATTAGTAAGAAAAAAATTCATAAGCCAGTGATTGGACTAGTGATTAAAGGAGTCAGATCCCACACGGCCAACTGCATGGTTTGAAGCCCTGCCTAGGTGGCTGGGAAAATACACCAGGAATGTGTGAGCACATACCCAATATCTCAACAGGATGAAGAAATGGAGGAAAAGGACTTGATGTGACCATCCCCTATTGAGGGGCGCTTTTCCCTCTCCCTCTCTTTCTGTTGCTCTTTCTCTCTTTGGCAAATGCACATACCAGAGAAAACTGGAAACAAAAAGAAGAATCTTCAAGAAATGTGAGAAAACAATCAACTGAAAAATTAAAATGGTATCATAGATATATACTTAATTTTCTAGGTGACAGTAAAGGAAGAAAAGAGGATTAAATAATATATAAGATACATGGAAAACAAAAGCAAAATATCAAACAAAATCTAAGCATATTGAGAAGTGAATGGGTAAAAGTCTCCAATGAAGGGGCCGGCAGGTGGTGTGGTGGAGAAGAGTGCTGGACTCCCACATAGCCGACAGTGGTTTGAGTCCTAGACCTGGTGGCTTGGTTTCTTTCTCTCTCTCTCTCACTCTAACCCTCTCTGGTCAAATGAAAGAAAGAAAAGAAAGAAAGAAAGAAAGAAAGAAAGAAAGAAAGAAAGAAAGAAAGAAAGAAAGAAAGAAAGAAAGAAAGAAAGAAAGAAAAAAAGAAAAGTTAAATAAAATAATTCTTAAAAAAAAAAAGTCTCCTGTAAGAAGAGTTTGGCGATCAGCATATGGTACAATGGTTACATCGCTGGCCTCCTACATGGCTGACCATGGTGGCCTGAAACTCACTCCAGGTGTGTGTGTGTGCACAAAAATCTCAGAGGAGAATGGAGGAGAAGGGGTTATGGCATGGCCATCCCCCCCGGGGGGGGTGTGATTTCTTGTTTTCTGTCTCTCTGTCTCTCCCTAAGTGTGCATTCCCCATAAGAATAAAAAATATTCAAACAACAACACAAAACAAAAACAAAAACAAAAAAATCAAAAGAAAAAAGAGAAATGACTGAGATTGTCAGAATATAAATAAAAAACAAGATCTAGCTATATTCTCTAAGAAAGAATTTATATTCAAAGATAGAAATAGTTTGAAAGTAAAAATTTGGAAAGATTGTATTTGCAGACAGTATACACTAGAGAGTTGGAGTAACTTCATTAATATAAAATTAAATGAACTGAAAAACAAAAAATGCCTATGAAAAGAGTGGTCACTTCAAGAAGACTGAAGAGTCAATTTAGGCCCAGCTATGGTAGTATACAGACATTGTGCATCATGGGGTGGGGCCACGCAGGAGGCCCAGGTTTGGTTTCTAGCCCATTGTGAAGGCTGGACACAGACCTGTGTGCCTGTAATTCTAATAACCCAGAGACTTGAGGCAAGAAGATCATGAGCTGAAGCTGGTCTAAGTGACATAGTGAGGACCTATCTAAAAATTTTGAACTAGAGGAGCCCAAAGGTAAACACTCAACCCTGCAAGGCAATCCCAAATGCAAAGGTTTCTGGTTTAAGATTCTAAGTTCAAGTCAAGACCTCCCTGAGTCTGATGTCACATGTTTGCCCATGATCCAGGGCTGGCTGATTATGACATTGAGATCTTGTCTCTCTCTGGTGGGTGCATGCACCCTTTATCAATCAAAAAAAAAAATCGGGATGTGGAACTTGATTCCAAGGATTCATGAGCAGTTTTAGTCGTTTATTGGAAAAACAGTAAACAGGTCAATAGCAAGAACTGATGATCACACAGAGGAAGCTTCCTAGTCTATTAATTATATGCTGCTAATTTTTAGAGTGGTACTCTAATAATTTTAGGGATTTTTTTATAAACATTTCTTATTTTCAATAAGAAATCACTGGAGGGCCCAGCAGGTGGGGTAGTGGGTATGGCTCTAGTCTCCCGCGTGGCCAACAGCAGTTTTCAGTCCCAGATCTGGCAGCCTGAAAAACACACCAGATATGTGTGCGTGTGTGCGTATACTCAAAATTCCAGAAGAATGTAGGAGAAGGAATTACAGCATGGTCATTCTCCCAGGGGGTGATTTCTCATTCTCCCTCTCATTGTCTTTCTCTGTTTCTGTCTGGTGAATGCAAATACCTATGGCAAAAGCCTTAAAAAAGTGTAAATAAACTAATTTCTTAAAATTATGGCTCAGCCAGACAATTTAATCAATATAATATTGATATTTTGATTGACATAGGCATCATATTGTTTGCTTAAATCCTTTTACTTTCCATGGAAATAAATTCAATTCAAAGTCGACAGATTATAAGAAACATGAAGTCATGAAGACATCAGGTTCTCTAGAAATGGTTTTATGGAGAATAAAATGATAAACGTGGTGATAAGTGATTTTAAGCAACTTATACTATCAAGGAGGAAAAAACATAAAAAGTATTAAATCAAGGCATTCATGAATTACAAAGCAAAAGTCCTACTTAACTTGGAAACCTCCTGTTTAACTTCTTTCCCTTTCCAAGGGAGGTTAAAAGAACTCTATTAACTTGCAAAAGTAATTATTTTCTAGGCTCAGATGCGCATGAAAAGATAGATTCTTGCCCAGAATCTGTGTGGTAGCCAAATGATAAGAAGGAGATAAGGGTAAAATTAAAGACTTTTAAAGTTTTTCTAAGATTTTTTTCTAAGCATTTGAATTCAAGGGTATTGATTTCATTATGTACCACGTTATTGCTAGTGCAGTAAGCTACATAGTGGGTTAAAGGGAGAGCATTGCTGGAAATAAAAGAAAGAGGCAAATTCCATTTGAATTTTACACCCAGAATTGTGATTGGCTCCAAACTGAAAGTTTTTACCAGCCACAGATTCTTCATAATTTTGCTAATTGCAGATACACTCCACTTGCCACAAGAGAGAAGGCAAAGATATTCCAAGGCCTGATGAAGACTATGAGCAGCTTGAAAGTCAGGCTATTTCTATCAACAATATTGTGTTGATTTTTTTTTTTTTTTTTTTTTTTTGCCATAGGGCACATGCATTTGCCAGAGAATGACGGAAACAGAGAAATAGAGAAGGAAACTGAGAAATCACCCTCCAGGGAGTGTGGTTATGCCAGAATCCCTTCTCCAGTCTCCTCTCAGAATTTTGGGCCTGCACACACATACACCCAACATGTTTTTCAGGCCACTGGGTCTGGGACTTGAACCTGTAGTTAGCCATGTGGGGTCTAGCACACTTACCACCAATCTACCTGCTGGCCCAGTAGTTCATTATATTTTTTAACCTTGGCATTCATTAATTATTGCCTTACTAAATAAATAAGTGGAAGAATATATAAATGAGTAAATTTTTTAAAAAGATAATGATTTCTGGAGTATAATTTTATTCCTGCAGATTTATATTCAAATTTTCAACATAATTTTGAAATTTATCTTCCTCTGATTTTATCTCAGTTTCAAGTGATATTAATATTATTTTTAAAAATCCATGAAGATATACATATATATTTATAATAAGCATTCCTCATTTTTTCTCTATGTGTGTATTTGCCCATTTTTTAGATTGTACCAAACATTTACATGATGAAGTAAAAATTGATTCTAAATTCTAAAAATTGCAATTAGGATCCAAAAATGATCAAATACAAATGTCTTCTCAGATTGTTTGGACACTAAAATTTGAAACCTAACCCTTGACCCAGATTTTCTGTAGTTAGTATCTTTGACTTGTTCCACTGAATAATTTCTTTCTGTATCTTTTGCGATTAATTTCTTGGGCTAGTTGTGAGCACGTGTTTGCACTGACCTTGACTTTTTACACTTGGCATCTTCTAAAAGTCATGAAATTGGCTGATATTGATAAGGAAAAGAAGAAAGCCCAATTATTTAAAATATCTATCCCTGTGATCCATTAGAACGCTCAGCTGGGAATTTTGTGAGCACTTTAGTTAAGGTTAATAGAACTGAGGATTCCTTACTCTTAGTTTCTGGAACAAAATTGCAATTAGGATCCTCAATTATTAAATGTAATTTTATCAAAATTAATAGTCAAAAACTTTAGTGCAATTATAAAAATGTCATGCAAATCTGACCTCTGTGTGACTAAGTTTGAGGCTGAGTAGACCTATACTTTGCTGAAAAATATACTATCATGTTTGACTCTGAGGTGCTGTCCCAAGCCCCATCGGATGTGTTACATAGCGTTTGCATCTGTGATGTGTAATTTTTCTAAAATTGAAAAAATGACTATGAACTCTAAAACATAGCAAGCATAAAAATTTTGGATAAATCATAATCTCTCTGTGAATGACACAACAGTTCTTATTTTGCCCATTGATTTCTAAGAGACCTGTTTCGATAAACCTAGAAACCTAACTATAACTTTGGGTTACTGTGTTATGTGTATTTTGTAATCATAGTTTTTATTTTCAGAATATATAAATATGGCTTTGAAAAATGTGGAGACAAGCAGTATAGTACTATAGATTGATAGTACTTTTGTTTTTGTTTTTCTTAAAACAGGCTAAAGGGATCAACTTTCTAGATGACTGGGTGGTGATGGGAGAGGAAATTCTCTTTGCTTACAAGCCTGATCCCACCTTCAGCAAGGTCATCATATCTAAGCTCAAGTTCACCCAAATTCCCCAAATTTTAATGCACCATAACTTTCATACCCTGATGTCTACACCTTCCTCTGCTTAATTCATGTGTATAAGTAATTTTTAACCCTTGTGTTATGAAAAGGTATTATGGAAAGAAGAAATAGTTCCCTTCACTGAGCTTCTAAACTCTCAGCAACTACATGTCAAGCAGCAGAGACTAGGCCTAATTTTATTCCTAAATCTAGGAATAAAGAGCAGCTGGATTTATTCATCTGATTTAGAGTGCTCACAGAACTCTAATTTAGGATCACAATCGATTAGAATTTTTTTCAACTTTAAGTGATTTTTTTTTTCTTATTAACTATTGGCCTATTTAGATATTTAAAGAAAACAGAGAATAAAAGATGAATGCCCTCAAATGGTATTAAACCATATCTGGGCATATATTATGCCGGGTAGTCTCTTTACAATCTAAATGATGTATAGCGACTGAATGTGTAAATAAAAATAAAAATAAAAATAATAATAATAATAACCAATGCCACTGCCAGTATGTGGTTCTAGCCTGCCTGAGAATCTAGTCATAAAATGAACAGCAAGAATTTTTCTTCCAATCATCTGTTCATAGATACTAAATACCAAGTAATTAGGTGACTTCCCTTTCCACTGTGTAACTTCCCAGTAAAGCCTGTGTGATGCATACTGTGATGTGCAAGACCTATGTGGACTCGATCAAGACATTTCATGTCTTTAATATTCTTCCATAAATCACAATTTAAATAATAAATGTACAACTGACATAAGAATTTATGTAACTATATGCAAATTTTATTTTAATAAAAATGTCATCATATTATCATATTTACATTCTGAAACAAATACTAACTTTTAAAGATCAGGCTTTAATAATATTCTGCTCATATATGACTTTTTCTTAGTTTTTTCACATTTATTTAGTTTTTGATATAAGGCACATGTGCTTACCAGAGAGACACAGAGAGAGAAAGGGAAAGTAAGAAATCAACCCTGGAGGGGATGGCCACACCAAAATACCTTCTCCATTCTCCTCTCAGGATCTTGGGCACACACACACAACAGACCCAATATGATTTCCAAGCTGCTGAGTTTGGGACTCAAACCATGCATTCAGCCATGTGGGATGCAGCACCTTAACCTTCATGCACCGCTGGTCCAAGTTTTGTTTTGTTTTGTTTTGTTTTGTTTTGTTTTGTTTTGTATTGTTTTGTTTCTAAAGACAGGGTCTAGCTATGTCTTGATCTTCCTACCTCAGTCTCCTAAGTAGCTGGAACTGCAGATATATATGCTAGCACATCCTGCTTTAAGGGTGGCCAGAAATAATATCTAGGCCTCTCATGTGACCTTAGCCTGCCAATCAATCTTCTAGCACATGCTACCAAAGCTGGACTATTTTTATTTCCTTTTTACAGAAATGACTTCTGTGTTATTTTCTGAAACATAGAAATCTAGAACCATTGTTTGATAGTTGCACTTATGTTTGTAATAGCATTACCTGGTTTTATCACCTACATTTTGATTCAGTCATTAATTCTGATGAAGAATTAAATTTCTGGGACTGGCAGGTGGCATGGTGGTTGAGGCACTGGACTCTCAGGTTTAAGTCCTGGACCTGGTGGCTTGTTTTCTCACTTTCCCTTTCTCTCTATTTCTCTCTGGTCAAAATGGAAAAATAATGATAATAAAAAATTTAAAATAAATAAACATTTTTTTTAAAAAAAAAAAAAAAAAAGAAAAATCAAACTTCCTACAAGGTGAAAAATTTTTCCTCATTTACCTAAGCAACCTTAGGGAATTTCTGATAGTAGACCAATATGAATATGTCTTTGGTAATTTTGTGACTATTTCTTTATGAAATGTGTAAAGACAATAAGAAATACATCCTTTGACCAGCAGATGACGTAATGGATACATCACTGAACTCCCATGTAGTCGACTGTAGTTCGAGTCCTGGACTCAGTGGCTTAAAATTGAAGCCAGGCATGTGTGCATGCATGCCCAAGATCCAAAGAGGGGAATGGAAGGGAAGGGATTTCAGTGTGGCCATTCCTCCTGGGGAGTGATTTCTCGCTTTCTGTCTTTCTATCTCTCTCTGTCTTTCTGGTAAACGCACATGCCCTATAGCAAAAACCTCTCCAAAAAAAAAAAAAAGAAAGAAAGAAAAAAGAAACGCATCCTCATTATTATAAGTTACTTTCTCTAGCTACTACTTTGGAAATTGCTGCCATTAAAGACAGAGCAGGAAACTATCCACCACCACCTTTACAACAAAAATATGAAGTCGTCCCTTCTCCCTCATTGCAGACCTTTGCTAGGAACTGTGGAAACAGTTAATAGGCTCAAGTCTAGACATATCTCTTCTCTTCCTTGCCCTTATCCATGTTAACCTTAGAGGTCTCTGTGCTGCATTAACCTTTATAAGACAGAGCCCATAAGTGGTCTCAGTTGAGATTCTCTCCCTCAGAGCTTCAGGTGAGTCTGTAGATACACATAAATTCAAGGGAATGAAGACAGTTCACCTAACTGTACACCAGTTTGAATATTTGAATCTTAGATCTAATCTAATCCAGTCATAAATTCTAAAACACTAACATAAATTGACATGAAAAACATAAATCCTATCTACAATGGCATTGAAGAATGGCTTCAAAGCACTGTATTCAGCTCACATGTTTAAATTATAAGAATCCCTTTGCCAGGCACTGTTCTAAGTGTTTTATATATACTATCATGTTTAATATTCAAAACAACACTTTATCAAAGGTACCAAAATACCCAGATGAGGAAAGAAAGGAACGTAGAGTTTTAGTAACTTATACCGTATGAAGTGGCAGAGCCAGGATTTAAAACCGACATCCCTGCTGTAGAATATACACTTTTAGTCAGTACACTATGCTAACTTAAAATACATCCAAATTATTATTACAGCAAAAAATTATAATGTATAGTGTGGTAACCATTTTGATGCTTAAAAATAAATCCAACTCTGTGTCTTCCAGAAAATATGCTAATATTTCACTTTCTGACTCCATTGTAAGTCCACATTGCTTTCATATAGTTCTGATAAATACATTCTGCATATTGATTTCTGGCCTGGTATTTGGTAGCTCTGTGAGATTTTTTGACACAGAAAGAGAATTATTTAAGGTGGTGGATACACCATCTGTCTATATTTCTTACTTGCTACAATGAGTATAGGTTCCTGTCAATCAACAAAAGAAATACACTTGAACAAAAATCAAAATTATATTACTTTTTTTTGAAGAGTTTTTTCATTTCTAACTTTATTTATTTATTTATTTTGAATTTGACCAGAGAGGGACAGAAAAAGAAAGAAAGTGAGAAAGCAGCTGCCAGGTTTGGGTTTCAAACTGTGGACAACCATGTGGCAGTCAAGCACCCTTAACCACCATGACACCCGACAGCCTCAAATTGTATTACTTTAAAGCACATGCATTTGGGAATTGCATGTTACCAACAGCAAAATCCAAGCACATTTACATGTTTCTGATATAAGCATAACAAAAAAGTATAAACCAAACATGCTAGACTATAAATGTTAAACATCCTAGACACTTTTATCAGAATTAAAAGACAAGAGTTGGGCAGTGGTACAGCAATGGTACAATTGAATCCACATGGGAAAGTTCCTGAGCTGACCTCCCAACAGCCCCCTGTATATGGTGTAGGGGAAGGGCTGGAGGGGGACATGCAGCATGATCTGTGATCTAAGCAGATGAGACTGGGATGGATCATGGCATGAAGCAGTGGCTGTCTCACATCTTTTTCTCTCTTATGTTGTCTCATGGAAAAATAAATAAAATAAAAACAAAATAAAAAAAATATTTATCCTATATCATTCTATATTTATTTAATAATTTCATGTGTCTAAGTACCTTACTAGCAAATGATTTCTTGTTTCTATTGACATTGTTAAATAAAACCTAAATTGCACAATGGTGAAAGATTGATGAAATAGAATAGATAAAGAGTTCATCACCAGAGGAGTAGCTCATTTAACATACAATAATATTTTTCTACTGGAATGATATAATTTAATGTATCAACAAGGGTGTATTGTTTGCCTAGTGTTTGTCCATTACAGATGGTCTAGCCATTAGGACAGATTAAAACTAAGTCTTTTTTTGGAGAGGTTTTTGCTATAGGGCACATGTACACGCCAGAAAAACAGAGAGAGACAGAGAGACAGAAAGTGAGAAATCACCCCCCAGGGGGGATGGCCACGCTGCAATCCTTTCTCCTCCATTTTCCTCTCAGGATCTTGAACACGCACGCACACGTGCCCAGCGTGAATTGGAGCCAACAGGTCCAGCACTCGAACAGAGGTTGACTACATGGGAGTCCAGCAACATAGCCATTATGCCAATTGGTGGTCCCCAAAACTAATTTTTAAAAAGTAACCAGAAGCCTTAAAATATTTCAAATAACATTTTGAACAATAAGATTAGAGTAACAGTTTCTGGAGCTAATAAATCTTTCACTTATACTTAGTATATCCTTGTCTTTTGAAATCTTCTACAATATTATCTACTGATTTTTTAAAAGAATTATTTATTTAATTTTATTTATTATTATTTTAAATTTGCTCTTCAGTGCATGTGCTCACCAGAGAGAGACAGAGAGAGAGAGGGAAAGTGGGAAAGCAAACCACCAGGTCAGGGACTCAAACTGAGGTTTACCATGTGGGGGTCCAGGGCCTTATCCACCACACCACCTGATGGCCCTTTACTCCTGGTTTTAGGTAATTGTTACTTTTAGAGAGAGATTATTTGCCATAGGGTGTGTGCATTCACTAGAGAGACAGAGATAGAGAGAAAGTGAGAAATCGCCCCCCAGGGGGGGTGGCCATGCCATAATCCCTTCTCCTCCATTCTCCTCTAGGGATTTTGGGCACACACATATGCACTCAGAAGGAGTTTCAAGCCTCTGGGTCTAGGTCTTGAACCACAGTTGGCCACATGGAAGTCCAGTAACATAACCATTATGTCTTCTGCCGATCCAAAGTAATTTAAAATGTAATATTTTTTATTACATTTTAAATTTTAGTTTTACATAAATTATGGAGCACATCTTTTTTTTTTTTTAATTAAGTAAAAAAAGAAAGGAATTTTTCTCCGCTCTGAAGAGACAGTAATTCACAAATTTTTATGTTTTATCATTAAGGATCAACAATTAGAAATACATCCTCTTCAATTTTCCCACAGCTCTGTTTTATTTGGAAGTGAAAGCTTTATGTGTTGCCACCAAAATCATTTTCCTACCTTCTTTTACACCATTTACACTTACACACAATAAAATATATTCTACTTTTCACTTTTCTAAAGAGAAGCATATGGTAAGAAGAGTAAAATTTATGAAGCAGGGCATATACTTCACTTAATTAAAAAGTATCTCTGGAATTAGTAGAAATTTTAAAAGAAGATTGACAAGTTACAGAAACATAAATATTAAGCAGCTCTATTTGTGATAATTAATCATCTAAATGTATTTACTTTTAGAGAATCACAAAAGACAAAGGAAAATTATTTATGAAAAATTAAAAGATGAGGTTTGAGAGAGGTTTGAAATATTCTCCCAAGCTCTCTTTTTTGGAAGGTTTTAATTTATTCTTTTTGTTAATAGTAACTAGAAAACATCATTTTCCTTTGTGTTTCTTGTCTTCCTATGACTTACTTTCTTGTTTATTTACTGGCAGAGTAGGGAAGAGAAAATAAGAGGCAGAAAATTGATGCTTGAATTGTAAATAGAGGTTGTTTAGGGACACAAACAGGAGGAAAAAATCATTCCACTATCTGTCCTCTACCTCAGTCTTGAGAAAATGTTATTTTACAAATTGTTGTTTGTATAATCAATGTATTCATCTACTTCATTTGTATATTCGCAAAACTAAAAAAAATAAAAGATATGTGAAAGTAGTCGTATATCAAATGTTATAAGACACCTATTTTGGGTGGAACAACACGCCAGACTCTCAGCTGCACTAGGTCCTAGGGGACATAAGAGAAAGGATTCACATTTTCTGCCCTAGAAGAGTTTTAGATTAAACATCTGACATTGACTAACATGGTTGTTTGCTCAATAGAATGTAGCCAACAGAATAATCTTGTTCCCAAAAAGCTTATTCTAGTGGGTCATTCCAGTACTGTTTTAATTCACTATTCAATGTGTATAATATTGGATCATCAGAAAAATCACCAGGTATGGGACCAGCAGTTAGCGTAATGGCTATGTTGCTGGACTCCCACATAGTCCACCGTAGTTCGCGTCCCGGACCCGGTGGCTAAAAACTCACGCCAGGCGTGTGTGTGTGTGTGCGTGCCCAAGATCCCGGGAAGAGAAGGGATTGCAGCGTGGCCATCCCCCCCGGGGAGTGATTTCTCGCTTTCTGTCTGTCTGTCTGTCTCTGTCTTTTTGGCAAGAGCATGTGCCCTATAGCGAAAACCTCTAAAAAAAAAAATACTATTTAGGGACCAGCAGTTAGCGTAATGGCTATGTTGCTGGACTCCCACGTAGTCAACTGCGGTTCGAGTCCCGGACCTGGAGGCTTGAACTCACGCCGGGTGCATGTGTGTGTGTGCCCAAGATCCCGAGAGGAGAATGGAGGAAAAGAGATTGTGACGTGGCCATCCTCCCTGGGGGTGATTTCTCGCTTTCTACCTCTCTGTCTCTCTCTGTCTGTCTGGTGAGCGCACGCGCCCTATAGCAAAAACCTCTAAAAAAAAAAAAAGAAGAAGAAAAATCACCAGGTATGTTTCTATGTTTTTCTATGCAAAAATGTGTTATGACTTTTCTAGTGACCTAATACATTGATTAAAATAATCAAATCATTGAATTTAATAGCCAAAAATATCACTTCTCAGACAAAAATACTTGGACATTATCTTTCCTTCCTAAATTTAAGTTACTTAATCTACAATATGGAGATAATGGTAGCACTCATTGGATTCTTGAAAATTAAATATGATAATAATGTAAAAAATGTTTATTCCAGAGCCTCATGCAGAGTAAATTTGAAAATAATATAAATATTCAAATAAATACTAGCCTTTCTTATTATAATTAATATCGTATGTCTCTGTATCATTTACTTCCAAATTCTATTTCATTCTAGATGAGCCTGCATTGTGTGACGGTGAAATAGGTGTGTGTATGCTGGAGGATCATCAGAAAAATCACCAGGTATGGGACCAGCAGTTAGCGTAATGGCTATGTTGCTGGACTCCCACATAGTCCACCGTAGTTCGCGTCCCGGACCCGGTGGCTAAAAACTCACGCCAGGCGTGTGTGTGTGTGTGCGTGCCCAAGATCCCGGGAAGAGAAGGGATTGCAGCGTGGCCATCCCCCCCGGGGAGTGATTTCTCGCTTTCTGTCTGTCTGTCTGTCTCTGTCTTTTTGGCAAGAGCATGTGCCCTATAGCGAAAACCTCTAAAAAAAAAAATACTATTTAGGGACCAGCAGTTAGCGTAATGGCTATGTTGCTGGACTCCCACGTAGTCCACTGCGGTTCGAGTCCCGGACCTGGAGGCTTGAACTCACGCCGGGTGCATGTGTGTGTGTGCCCAAGATCCCGAGAGGAGAATGGAGGAAAAGAGATTGTGACGTGGCCATCCTCCCTGGGGGTGATTTCTCGCTTTCTACCTCTCTGTCTCTCTCTGTCTGTCTGGTGAGCGCACGCGCCCTATAGCAAAAACCTCTAAAAAAAAAAAAAAGAAGAAGAAAAATCACCAGGTATGTTTCTATGTTTTTCTATGCAAAAATGTGTTATGACTTTTCTAGTGACCTAATACATTGATTAAAATAATCAAATCATTGAATTTAATAGCCAAAAATATCACTTCTCAGACAAAAATACTTGGACATTATCTTTCCTTCCTAAATTTAAGTTACTTAATCTACAATATGGAGATAATGGTAGCACTCATTGGATTCTTGAAAATTAAATATGATAATAATGTAAAAAATGTTTATTCCAGAGCCTCATGCAGAGTAAATTTGAAAATAATATAAATATTCAAATAAATACTAGTCTTTCTTATTATAATTAATATCGTATGTCTCTGTATCATTTACTTCCAAATTCTATTTCATTCTAGATGAGCCTGCATTGTGTGACGGTGAAATAGGTGTGTGTATGCTGGAATACTATGAATTGCATAATGGTTTAGACATCTATGCATAAGTAACCAATGGCTCCTTAAGAAGCAATTAATTGTCTGTTTTCAGGGTTATTTTTCGTCAAGTACCCAGTGGTGGCCTGCCTATCACATATTCAGTGTATCAGGAATGTTTCCTAGAGAAATAGAACCAATACACATAGTTGCACTACATGACAGACCACATATATAACAGTGGTCTCATAAGATTATAATAGGGTACATCATACAGTTTAGATGTATAAAGGTTATACCTTCTAGAGTTGTGTAAATACATTTTATGATAGTCGCACAATGGCAAAATTACTTAAGGAGGCATTTCTCAGAAAATGCCTTCTCCTAATTGTTAAGTAACACATAACTATGTGGTGTGTATGTGTGTGTGTGTGTGTGTATGTGTGTGTGTGTGTGTGTGTGTGTGTATATAAAACCTTTCCATCTCTTTCTTTCTAAATATATATGTGCATGTTTGTGTGTCTACATATTTGTGTGTGTGTGTGTGTGTGTGTGTGTAAGGAATTTTATATATTTGATTACTAAGGTTGAAGAATTCAGACACAGAAGGGTCAATGGTAGACTTCCAGTCTCCAGTCTCTAGGCCTAGCTCATATCTGAAGGCTGAAGACCAATGCTCCAGTTTTAAGAGAGTGAGATAGAGAAATGGAATTCTTTCCCACTCAACCTTTTCTTTTATTCAGACCCTCAAAGAATTAGATGAGGCCCATTCACGTTGAGGAGAGCAATTTGCTTTACTCAGTCTATCTCATCCAGTAACACCCACACAGAAACCCAGACATAGTATTTAACCAAATATCTGGGTAACCCATTGCCCAATCAAGTAGACACATAAACTGAACCATCAGATTAAGTAACTTGAAATCCTATATTTCCTATTATTTGCCTCTTTTTTTCTTCTGGCTTCTATAATCAAGGCTTCTTTTTAAACAACTTTATTAAGACATACTTCACATATGAAACAATTCATCTGTTAAAAGTAAACATGAATCTTCTTGGTTCTTAATATATTCACAGAGTTGTGCAACCATCACCACAGTCAATTTTAGAATATTTTCTTCACATAAGAATGAAAATGAAAGAGCAGAATGGTGGTTGGACTAGACCCAGGCTCAGTGGCTCAGGCAGCTGATCCCACATGGCTGACTGCACGGTTGGAGTCCAGGACCAGTAGCTTGGAAAAATCTCCAGGCACATGTACATACCTAGAAAATCCCAAGAGGAAAAATGGAGAAGAAAGGATTGCACCATAGTCATCTCTCCAGGGCAGTTCATTCTTACTTTCTCTTCCCTCACCCTCTGCAAGTGCACATTCCAGCTAGAAAATTAAAAAGAAAAAGAAAAAAAAGATTAGAATGGTGGTTACTAGAGACATAGGTGTTTAGATGGATGAGGAGATATAGGTAAATAGGGGGAATATAATTTTAAAATGTCTGGAATATGCAAATACGCAGGTACAGGGCTTATTTTTTATGAAAAATTAATGAATTTGAGATAGTTATAGTGATGTTTATATTCTTTGGGTCACATTCACTTAGATTCTTCATGTGTCTGGGACCAGCAGATGGTATGATGGTTGTGCGCTGGACTCCCATATGGCTGCTTGTGGTATGAGCCCAGACATGGTGGCTTAAAACTCACTCTGGGCATATGCGCTTGTGTGCCCAAAATCCCAAGAGAAGAATGGAGGAGATGGGATTGTGGCTTGGCTATCCCTCCTAGAGTACGATTTCTCTCTGTTTCTGTTTCTCTGATGAGTGCAAGCACCCTATACCAAAAAAATCTCACTTAAAAAAAAAAAAAAAAGATTGCTCATGTATCCAAGCCACTATTTCCATAAGAAGTTGTATGTCCTAGGATTTCCAATAATCATGAGGCAGTTATTTTATGGAAGCAATGTTTAACTAGATCATTGCATTTAAATTTCTTTTTTAGTGGTGAAACCACATACAAGAGATTAAAAAATGTTCTAACACATTAAAGCACAAAAGCAGAATCTGGAGATCTTAGCTATTAAGATGACTAGAAAAGGATTCATCTTTGGATTTTGGGGGGAAAATTCTTCATGCCAAAAGAAGACATTCAAGTTATCAGAAAGGAGAGTAGAATGGTGGTTACTAGAGACATAGTAATGTGGATGGGGAGATATTATAGTTAAATAGGGGGAATATAATTTTAAAATGTCTGGAATATGCAAAACTAAATTTAAAGTAGGTGCCATTGGAAATGAGCTTGCAATAGATACCAATAGGGGTGAAAATGGGGCATATCAAAAATTCATGGATTAAAATAAAATGTTGCTTATGTGGGAAATGGTAGTCATAGTTTTCTTCAAAGTACACATGTATTTCATATATTAACAAATTGTTTAGATTCACAAAACTTTCTATCTCAGCTAAAAAGGACTTTAGTGGCAATCCAACCCACTCATTTTGAAATAAAATAGGTAAACCCTAGAGATTTATGAGAGATACCCAAGGTCACACAACCAGTTCGAAGCAGATTCTGAGGTGTTATCTAGACCACTTGATTTCCAATTCCATGTTTTTTGCATTATTCAATACTCAGGATGAGAGGACAGAGATGGATGCTCCTGATGTTTCAGAAAGGACAATGATACCAACCTAGACTCATGATTCTCAGTCATTTATCTTGCTTATTGCCAGACTTTTCAAGTGAATTGCTAATATAGAAACAGCATTTAACACTTAAAAATGCCAATTGTAACCACAATGGTTTTTCGAAAGGAATGGAAACAGAGAACACTGCCTTGTGACATACAGCCATTAACTAAGATTTATAAGACAATTGCAATTTATCAGAACATTTTCTGGGTTACACAAAAAGCATGAGATCTTAAATAAAATTTTCTGTTGGTCTTATTATTTATCATCTTTTTCTCTTGGACTATTTACCTGAGAGTGAAAGCTGTCAGTGTAACAACGGCATGATCTAACTAGCGTGCAGTGGCTCAATTCTATAGCTCGCTAGCTTTTGAGTTAAAAATGTTTCATTTTATTTCATCCATTGTTTTAGAAAATCAAAATTAAAATGTTTCCTTTATTTTTTGATGCAAGTATTTCTTACTCTTTTTGAAGAGTTCTTTTGGGTTTATGTGTGGCTTTATAAAGTGTTAATTAAGTTGGTAGTTAGAATGCAATTTTCTGTAATCCATTTACTGTTTTTCTTTAATCCTCATTGTGCATAGCAATGCACTATTAAGTGTATTTATTAAATTATCATGAACTAAAATAAGTGTTTCCCTGTCTTGTAATGTTTATATAAAATACTGATAGCTAGAATACTTATTTCCCAGCATTACATAACTCTGCCAGCTCTTCTGGACGGAATTCATGTAGAGATACATGTATTTGTCCATCAATCCATTCCATAGATTTCATTTTCTTTCTCTGTGATTGTTACTCTGCTATTTTTAAAAAGTTGGTTATAAAATATTTTCTAATACAAAGGCATGAAACAGAATAAAAGGACTAACTAAAAGCTGACCCAGAATAGTTAGTCTCAATCTAAAAATCATAGAAGAAAAATGAGACATGGCTTCAGTTGAACAGAATGAACAAAACAAAGGAATCAGCTTAGAAATAAACTCCTAGAATACTTGCAAATCAGAAAAAGCCCACGTGGAATCTTAATGGGCCCATACTGGCAAGATAAATAGTTTTCAGTCATTTACCAGTTTTTTAAGTATGAGACCTTGTTTAAAATTTTATTTTGAATATTTATTGAAGTCTAATATAATGTAATATGCTATATTAACCTAACTCACTTAAATGTATAATTATTTTACTTCTTTGGTATTTCAGTGAAAATCTCTTCACCTTACTCATTTAATAACAAATAATTGAATGATCTTTCTGTACTGAACTTGTCTAAATAAAACTTTGCTTATTAATTTGATTTATCTCAAACTCACTAAATATAACTATCTTTGTGGAATATGCTTTTTATTTATTGTAACTAAACAAATTTTACTACAACTCATGAGATTTAATTCTGTTTTTTCCCAAAGTAGTAAAATGTTAAGCATTCCCATTAAGCAACTATTTAAATCAGAGCCTGTGTTATGGTTGGAAATAATGGGAGAGCTTTATGTTAGTTTATTCACTGAATTCTTTAGTCAAAAATATTTAAGGAGTACTATAGAAACAAATGGAGAATGTAAACATAAATAAGTCATTTTTTTGCACAACAAACTAATAATATAAAATTATTTAGAATATATACATAGAAGAAGTGAGAGGCGATTACAACAGATAAAAAAATTCTTCCTGAAATAAACAAGTAGGTATTTTTTTTCTTTTGTTTTAAAAGGTCAGGAGTTGATGCACCCATCAGAGACAGAAAGACAAAGAGGAGAAAGCACCTTACAATGGTGAATAATCATGCTGCAATTGCTTCTCCTCCATTTCTCCAGCCTGTCAGAATCTGGGGCAAGCAGAGACATGTGCTCAGCATGTTTTTAGGCTGCCAGGGGGGGAATTTGAACTCAGTCAGCCATGTGTGCTCTGGCTCCATTAACCACTAGGTTATGGGACTAGCCTGTTAGGTAAATATTTTAAACACAATGGAAGGTTAGAAAAGATTTAAAAAAAATAAAAATAAAGATCTCAGATATATTAGGGGAAGAAATATGTATGTTTAAATACATAAATAGGAGTAATTAAAGTTTGTATAAAAATGATAGGGGACATACATTATAGGAAGAGAAGGCTTTTCTGTTAGATTTATATATATATATATATATATGTATATATATATATGTGTGTGTGTGTGTGTGTGTGCGTATATATATATTTTTTTCCATTTCTAGTTTCATATATGTATATATGAAACTAAAAGTGGAAAATTATTGACGATAACATGCATGATTAAGCCACTAGGCAGTATATTCTGGATGGGAAATCACATTTTGTATGCTGTGACAATGCTTAGGGAATGAATGTAAATTAATTAATTCAAAAAGTTTCAGGGAAAAAAAAACCTAAAACTATTTTTCTTGAAATTAAAAAAATGCATTAAAAATACCTATTTGATGACTGCTGTAAGCTATATAGCCCCAGCTAGGTGCTACTTTATAGTATGTTCATTTACTCACTAAGGTTTATGCCTAAAGTCAGACTTGTGTTCATAGATACGTATATATCAGCTGTGCTTGCTATTGAAAATATTTAGATTAATTAAGATCTTTAGTGAATCAAGAAAATATGGGGGGAAAGGCATAGAAAGCAGCTATGGATACCAGAGACAGTGTGGGAGATGGCAGAGGGTGAGAGATAGGGAATCAAGGATGGTTAAAAAAAGCAAAACATTTAGGGAACAAGAAATGGAAAATTATTTGTTAGCCATAACATGTATGTTGATGTGCTTGATTGAGCCAATACACAGTGTATTCTGGATGAAAAAATCTCATTTTGTACGCTGTAATGATGTACAGTGAATGAATGTAAATAAATAAATTCAAATAAAAAATAAATAATAATAAAATATATCTATTTAATTACCACAGTACGCTATATAGTCTCAGCTAGGTGCTACTTTATAGTATATTTATTCTACCCACGGAGTTTCATGGCTAAAGTCAACTTTTGTTCACAGATATGTATACATCAGCTGAACTTACTATTGAAAGTATTTAGATTAAAATATTTTGTGAATCAATGAAAAGTGGGAAAGAATAAAGGAATGCAAAGCAACTGCAGATACCAGAGACAGGGTGGGAGGAGGGTGGGAAATGGCAGAGGGTGAGAAATAGGGAGAATACACACACACACACACACACGCACACACATATACGCACACATATACTTATATAAAACAAAAAATGGAAAATTATTTGTTATGATAACATGTATAATTAAGCCACTTTACAGTATATTCTGGTTGGGAAATCACATTTTGTATGCTGTGGTGATGTTCAGTGAAAGAATATGAAATAAATTAATTAATTAAAAAAAGAAAGAGAGAGACCTGCCTGTCAGTCAAGACCTGCCTGTTATCCTCTGCATTTCTGCTGGCCACACTATGGGCCTGGAACTTTGGGCCTTCCACCATCAGACTTACTAGTTTATAAATAAACTTCTGCCTTCGTCATAAGCTCGCCCAGACTCGGGTACTTCTGTTAGCGATGCAAGAGTGGACTCAGACATTCTCTTCCCTGTTCCTAAGGTGGACGCCCTCTCTGATCCTTTATGCTGAAGGTCCATCCCATATGAACTCAGAGCAGTCTGTCTCCTTTTTAACCATCGTCATCAACTACGATTTGTTTTCTGTTGATCTCCTCTGCTTGAAGCCAAACAAGAGCAGCATTCCACTTTTCCATTTGTGTTGGTTGTTACTGTGCCCCTAACACACAGTGCAGGATTTTGTACATAGTGAGTGTTCAATAAATATTTGGTCAAGTTGAAGTGTTCAAAACTAGTGGTAAGGATATTCCACCTGATCAATTGTTGCTCATTAAGAATATTCCACCTGTGGGAACTAGCAGTTAGTGTAATGGCTATGTCACTGGACTCCCATGTAGTCGACCGCAGTTCGCGTCCCGGACCCGGTGGCTTAAAACTCACGCCAGGCGCGTGTGCGTGCGTGCCCAAGATCCCGAGAGGAGAATGGAGGAGAAGGGATTG
>NW_006203640.1:247725-249107 GCF_000334495.1 Tupaia belangeri chinensis
CTGTCTGTCTGGCGAGCACACGTGCCCTATAGCCAAAAAAAAAAAAAAAAGAAAAGAAAACAATACAAATTATTAATATATGTGACACAGACTAATTTTTTTTGTTCTATTTAATCTTAAAATTTTCTTAGTCATAACCCGCTAAAACGATTTCATGAACCATTGATGAATCATGACTTATCATTTGAAAATAATGGTCACAGAGAAAATTACTCAGGACTCAGATGATAATTTTGATCATAATTATACATGCAACTCTCTATATCTATGAATATATATTGAATATATACATGAATATGTAGATATATTTTTGCAAAGTAAATGCATTGTAACTTTTCGGACAACCCAATATTTTTGAATATATATATATATATATATATATATATATATATATATATATGTATATATATATATATGTATATATGTATATATGTATATATTTAAGTTTTGGGACTAGCAGTTGGCGTAATGATTATGTCACTGAACTCCCATGTGGTTGACTGCAGTTTGAGTCCTGGACCTGATGGCTTAAACTCACAGGAGGCATGTGTGTGTGCATGCCCAAGATCCCAAGAGGAGGATGGATGAGAAGGGATTGCAGTGTGGGCTTCCCCCTGGGGGGTTGATTTCTCTCTGTCTCTCTGTTTCTCTGGTGAGCACACACGCTCTATAGTGAAACCTCTTCAAATAAATAAATAAATAAATAAATAAATAAAATAAAGTTTATTCATTTCAGTGGTCAGTAGGTGGCATAGTGGTTAAGGCTCTGGACTCCCACATGGTTGACTATGATTTGAGTCCCAGATCCGGCAGCTTGAAACTCACACCGGGTGCATATGTGTACATGCCCCAAATCCTGAGAGTGGAGAAGAGATTGTGGCATGGCCATACCCCCTTGGGAGTGATTCTTTTTATTTTTTTCCTATATCTCTGTCTCTCTGTGTCTCTCCATTGAGTGCCATGTCTTGTAGCAAAAATCATTTAAAAAATACAAAAATCTTATTCATTTCTTCTGAAAGAGAGAGAGAGAGAGAGCCCCACAACAATCTTTATGACACTCTACCACTAACCTCAGTCAGTCAGGAACCATGGCACCCACATACACTCAGAGTTCATAGGGACACCCTGGAGTGCAAACCAGAGAATTTCCCATGTGGCCTCAGCATCAAAGAGTACATTACCCCAGCACCACTGTAGTTGACCTAGTCTGATAGATTTCTATATATACATTATAGGGGCTTCATTGACAAAGATTTGTCTAAATGTGAATTGTTTTGTTTTAAGTCATGTTCAGTCTTGATTGACCTTTTCAGTATCACTATTTAATTTTTTCTGTAATTCTTAAAAAAATGTAAACATTATCTCTGAATAGCCTCTTTCCC